>NC_136987.1:21011549-21014049 GCF_032717465.1 Coenobita brevimanus | reverse complement strand
AAGAGTCAGCTGGTGCTTCTACTTGTTATTATATAAAGTCAGGAGTACTTATGAGGAAGTGGAGACCCCCAACAGCATCAGCCGACTGTGAATGGGAGGTTGTGCATCAAGTTGTCATCCCTCGTGTTTGTAGGCAGGATATCATTAGAGTGGCTCATGATTCCAGTTTGGCAGGACACCTTGGAGTGAGGAAGACTGTGGCACGCATTTTGAAACACTTCTACTGGCCAGGTATCTTCAGGGATGTTTCCTGGTATTGTAAGTCTTGTCACACCTTTCAAGTTGTGGGGAAGTGTAATCAGATCGAAAAGGTTGCACCTCTAGTTCCCATTCCTCCTTTTGAGGCGCCATTCACCCGTGTGTTGGTGGATATTGTGGGCCCTCTTCCTAAGACTTCTTCAGGTTTTTCTTATGTGTTGACCCTGATTGATATGGCTACTCGTTATCCTGAAGCCATTCCACTTAGAAATATCTCAGCAAAGAACGTGGTTGAGGAAATGCTAGGGTTCTTCACAAAGTTTGGTCTGCCCAAGGAGGTACAGTCAGACCGGGGAAGTAATTTCATGTCAAATGTTTTCAAGCAGTCTCTGAAAGAGTTGGGCATCACCCAGATCACGTCTTCAGCTTACCATCCCCAGACCCAAGGAGCGTTGGAGAGATATCATCAAACACTCAAATCGATGCTCAAGAAATACTGTTTGGAACATCAGAAAGACTGGGATAAAGGTCTTCCATTCGTTGTATTTGCCGCAAGAGAATCTCCAAATGAATCAATGGGCTTCTCACCCTTTGAACTACTGTTTGGCCATGAAGTAAGAGGACCTCTTAAGCTACTCAAGGAGTGCTGGCTGTCGGAGGAAGATGACGTCAACCTGCTGGAGTATGTGATGAAGTTCAAAGAACGGCTGTCCACTGCTTTACAGCTGGCGAGAGAGAATTTAGGAGCTGCTCAGGAGAAGATGAAGACTTGGTATGATAAGAAGTCCAGGTTACGCCACTTTCAGCCAGGAGATCAGGTTTTGATTCTGCTACCGGTGCATGGGCAACCTCTTCAAGCCAAGTTTAGTGGTCCTTATTTCGGGGAGAAGAAACTCAGTGATGTCAACTATGTCATCGCCACACCAGATTGTAGAAAGAACAAGCAACTTTGTAGCATCAACATGCTAAAGTTATATCACGGGCGGGACGAAAATAACCCAGTCTGCACTGTAGCTGTTCCACCCGAGTCTGCAAGTGAAGCTCTCCCATGCAGTATGAGCCTGAGTGATAGTTTGGGGAAGAATCCTGATATCATGAATGATCTCCAGACTAAGCTTTCTCATCTAGCTCCCGAGGAAAGGCAGGAGTTTTCGGCATTACTGCCGGAGTACCCACAAGTGTTCCGTGCCACTCCAGGAAGAACCACTGTGTCGATGCATGATGTCGATGTTGGAGATGCAAAGCCAATTAAACTGCCTCCTTACCGTGTGAACCCAGTGAAAGTTCCTCTCATCCAGAAGGAGCTTGGCTACCTGTTGGACCACAAGATGATTGAGCCCTGTCAGAGCGAGTGGAGTTCTCCTGTCACTCTAGTCCCTAAGCCAGGTGGGTCACAGCGGCTTTGCATCGACTACAGACGTGTTAATCAGATAACCAAAACAGACACTTACCCTCTCCCTCGCGCGGAAGATTGCATAGACAAGATCGGAAAGGCTATGTACATAAGTAAGTTTGATTTGTTAAAGGGATACTGGCAAGTACCTATGACTGAACGTGCTAGGGAGATCTCATGTTTTGTAACACTAGGAAAGACTTTTGCATGTTCTGTAATGCCATATGGTATGAAGAATGCACCAGCCACATTTCAGAAGCTCATGAATGTTGTAACAGAGGGTTTGGCAGGGTGTGTTGTTTATATTGATGATGTATTAATCTTCAGTGACAACTGGAAAGATCACCTATGCCATGTCAGTAAATTTCTTGAGCGTTTGGTTCAGGCTAATCTTGTAGCTATTTTATCAAAGTGTGAGTTTGGTCAAGCTAAAGTTCAGTACCTTGGGTACGTAATTGGTGATGGACATGTTGCACCACCAGGAGCTAAGGTTCAGGTTATAAGTGATCTTCCCAGACCTAAAAGTAGGAAAGAGCTACAAAGATTTTTGGGAATGGTAGGTTATTACAGGAGATTTATTCTTAACTTTTCAATTCTTGTATCACCACTTACAGACCTACTGAAAAAGGGAGTTAAATTTGTCTGGACCGATAACTGTGAATCCTCTTTCAGCAAACTTAAAGCTATCCTGTTAAGCCAGCCAGTGCTCGCTACTCCAAATTTTGCTAAGCCTTTTAAGATGGCTGTTGATGCAAGTGATACAGGAGCTGGGGCTGTTTTGCTGCAAGAGGATGATCAGGGTATTGAACACCCTGTATCTTATTACAGTAAGAAGTTCACTCCACCTCAAAAGAACTACTCAACTATTGAGAAAGAGATTTTGGCCTTGATTTTGGGTTTACAGCATTT
>NC_136987.1:20711549-21001549 GCF_032717465.1 Coenobita brevimanus | reverse complement strand
TGGGAGGAAGGTAGAGTCCCGGAGGATTGGAAGTCAGGTATAATTATTCCCTTGTACAAAGGAAAAGGGGAAAAAGAAGTGTGTGGTAATCATAGGGGCATTTGTCTTCTTAGTATAATAGGAAAAGTGTATGGTAGGATACTTATTGACAGAGTTAGAGAAAGAACAGAGAAATTAGTTGGAGAAGAACAGGGAGGCTTTAGGAAGGGAAGAGGTTGTGCAGAGCAGATATTCATTCTTAGATCTTTAGTGGAAAAGTTTCTAGAGAAGGGAAAGAAGTTGTATGCGGCTTTCATGGATTTGGAGAAAGCATATGACAGGGTGGATAGACAAGGATTATGGAAAGTGTTAAGAATATATGAAGTAGATGGAAAGTTGCTGAATGCTGTGAAGAGTATGTACGATGGTGCGAAGGCTGCAGTGCGTGTGTATGGTGAACTAAGTGAATTTTTCTCTTTGAAAGTTGGGTTGAAACAGGGATGTGTCATGTCTCCATGGTTGTTCAATCTGTACATGGATGGGGTAATAAAAGAGGTACAAGGTAGGATAGTGGATGTTGGAGTGGCCCTGGTGAGAGAGGATAGTGTTTGGAAACTCCCTGCACTGTTGTTTGCAGATGATACTGTGTTGTTGAGTGAAGACGAAGGGGAGCTGCAAGGCTTGGTGGATGAGTTTGGGAGAGTGTGTAAGAAAAGGAAGCTAAAGGTGAATGTAGGGAAGAGTAAAGTGATGGTCTTTGAGAGAGGTGAAGTCAGTGAATGTACAGCGAGGTTGGATGGTGAGGAATTGGAAAATGTGAGTACATTTAAGTACTTGGGGAGTGTGATGAGTAAGGATGGAGGTTTGGAGGGTTAAGTGCTTGAAAGGGTACAGCAGGGAAGAAAGGTTGCTGGTTCTTTGAAAGCAGTGATAAGAAACAGGAAAGTGAGCATGGAAGTGAAAAAGTTACTACATGACAGTATTCTGATACCAACTCTAACGTATGGAAGTGAAGCTTGGACGTTGTTGGAAGGACACAAGTGAGAGCAGTCAAGAGTGAGAGCAGTGGAAATGAGTTATTTAAGAGGAGCCTGTGGAGTCACATGGAGAGACAGGCTGACGAATGAGGATATAAAGGAGCGTGGATGTGGATGTGATAGGAAGCGTTATGAGGAACACACCGAGGTGGTTTGGCCATGTAGAGAGGATCCAGGGTGAAAGACTGACGAAGAGAGTGTATGTGAGTGAAGTGGAGGGGGGAAGAGAGAGGGGGAGGCCGAGGATGAGATGGAGGGATGGGGTGGAGAGGTATATGAGAGAGTGGGGTGTGAGCTGGGAGCAGGGCAGTGAAGTGGCGGGGGACAGGGCGACTTGGAGGCGATTTGTTTGTGGCCACACCAAACGGGATCGAGGCGTCTGGCAATAGATAGATAGATAGACGATAGTATTGTGATACCAACGCTAACGTATGGAAGTGAAGCTTGGATCTTGTCAGAAGGACACAAGTCAAAAGTGAGAGCAGTGGAAATGAGTTATCAGAGAGGAGCATGTGGAGTTACATGGACAGACAGACTGACAAATAAGGAAGTGAAGAAGCGTTGTGGTGCGGATTTGGATGTGATAGAAGGCGTTAGGAGAAATATATTGAGGTCGTTTGGCCATGTGGAGAGACTAACGAGAAGAGTGTATGTGAGTGAGGTGGAGGGGGGAAGAATGAGGGGAAGGTCGTGGACGAGATGGAGGGATGGAGTGGAGAGGTATATGAGAGAGGGGGGTGTTAGCTAGGGGGAGGGCAGTGAAACGGCTGGGGACAGGGTAACATGGAGGCGATTTATTTGTGGCCGTCCCTAACGGATTAAGGCGTCTGAAAATAGATAGATTTATAAAAGACTTATAAAAGAAATGAAAAGTGGATCAGATTAAAGAAACCATGAAGGAAGGTGAAAGTCTGCACCTGATTCGAAGCATAATGACAAGGAAAACAACAAATTACATCACTGATAGACAAAACCGGTGAAATCATTAAGTGCAGGGAGAAAACAATGAAAGGAGTTGAAGAGCTTTGCGAAAAACAACATGCATTAAAAACAATAGTACCAACAACTGACTTTTCTTTTGACAAGTGAAACAGCAGAGGTATCACTACATGATGTAAAATTTTTAGAAGTATGAAAAGAGGAAAGAGGATGGAATAGTTGTAGATTTACTGTCGGATGAAGGGGTGGAAGTTAAGAACCGACTCGCCGACTTATTTACCTAATGCATAAAGAAGAATAAAGTTCCTAAAACATGGGGGGATGCAATGGTTTTTTTGTTTCACCAAAAAGGCCACTCAAAAACCTTACTAAGTATCGACGTATCAGTTATCTACGAAATCATCACTTAAATCCTTACGAACAAAAATTTGGAGGGCAACCAGCCTAGTGAGCAGGCAGGATTCCGCAGAGGGTATTCGACTACTGATCATCTACACATAATGAATCAGCTAACTAAGAAAACTACAGAATATTATAAACCACTGAGCTTAGGTTTTGTCGATTACGAAATGGCTTTCGATCCAGTGGAGCACATAGCAATTATAAATTCATTGCTAGAACAAGAAGTAAATGAAAACTGTAAAACTGCTCGAAAACATATATAAAAGGTAACTGCTACAGTTAAGCTACATATATGTTCAGAAAAACTTAAGCTGGAGAAGTGTATGAGTCAGGGAGATACAATTTCACCAAAATTATGTACAGCATGCCTAGAAAGCATATTCAAAGAGCTAAACAGTACCATGTCCCCAGGCTGAAAAATGTTCCTGCTTCAGCTCAAGAACCAACTCTTACTGGGATATAACCCGGATCTATGGGACGTAGAGAGCTTATCTCCGGGCCCCAAGGACGATAAGCTAGGAAGAAGCTCCTATATCATTCATGTTCACATCTAAGGTCCTCTGACTCATCAGACATCCTGGCAGGGTCGCCAGATATGAATACCAAGTTCTTTTCAGAGTCAGGATGTCTTCAGAAACAGAGGATCTCAAATGAGACACAGGAAAGCGTTTTGGACATCCCACATATATTGCTCAGAACATAGAACACCAGCCATATGTATACATCACGAACTCCTGTGCCCTTCCCTTCACCAACTAAACACCCAGTCCTGAATAATGTAATAAAAAAAAAAAAAAAAAAAAAAAACATGGGAAGAGCTTAAATATTACAACCCTGGCATAAGTAGAGGGGAGACTATTAGAGAATACAGCAGTCTCCGAGAATACAGTAGTCTCCGTTGCGTCCAGTCCTAGCTCACTCTACATCATCGCTTTGGACACTCATACGGGATGTCTAACAAAGGTCCTGCTCTCCTGGACGATGGCAAGGGGGGAGGGGGGCAGGGAACCACCGCTAGGTCGACAAGGGGACAGTCGTTCCAACGTCGTGACTTGATGGTTGGCTGTGGGAAACATCCGCTGGTGTGAGCCTTCCACTAAGACATGAGGACGCCTCTCTGTCCGGCCCTCGACTGGAGTAAGGTCCTGGTTGGTGCTTGTGAGAAGACTAACCCGTTCATGTTCTACAGAGCAGAAGTCAGCTAGCTCAAGACAAACGAATCACTGAGGTATCGACAAGCCATCCAACCCCCAAGTCCGTTATTCGAACCATTAGACTTTCCTCTTCACACTTACATTTCTAAGTTATGAATATCAACACTATCTCCGTACAGTTACTAACTCACCCAAAAGGAGTCGTAAAATTTAGCAAATCTGTGTCATTACAGGTCGTCTGGGAGAAAGAGAAGGGAACGATAGGAGGGGAGAACTGGGAAAAAGTAGGCGGGGAAGGAATAGACGAAGAGGAGAGAGAGGAATGGGGATGAGAGAAGGAAGAAGAGATAGAAGGAGAAAGAGACGGGGAAAGGAGAGAGGAAGGCTGAGAATGAGGGGGCAAAAAAGGGAAAATGAAAATGAGTGAGGTACTGATACCGAGGAAGAACAAGAGGTAGAGAGAGGAAGAGGATAGCAGGAGGGGTAAAAAGAGAAAGAGGGAGAGGAAGGGGAAGGGGGAGGAAGGGGAAGAAAGAGGTGGAAAGAGAGAATAGGTTAGAAGAAAAGGATCACTGATAGAAATATCTTAGATGTTTATGAATGCGAATGAGAAAGGCATGGGACATCAGTAGTAAAGATAATGTGAATAATGGGGGTCCGGATTGTAGACATAATGAGAGAGAGTAGAAAAGTTTGCGAAGGGAACGGGAAAAGGGACTATAAGAAAGAAGCATACAAGAGGGAGTCGAAGGAAAAGATGACATGAGTTAGCATAAACGTAGAAAATGAGAAGAGTAAATGAAAGGAATGAAGAGGGAAAGTATAAGGAACAGAAAAATGTCTGAAGGCAGGAAGTACGATATTTATGGAATCTGAGTGATAGAAAGGGACAAAGAAGAAGGCAGGTTGGGAGAGCAGGGGGAGGGAGGGATGAAGAGAGGGCAAGGGGTAAAACGGGGAGAGAGGATAACAAGAAAGTGACGGGAACAGAGGTTAGGATAATGAAGGAAGGTGGGGAAAGAATGTGAGGGGAGCGGGGAAAAAGACTGGAGACAGCCAGAATATGAAAGGAAGTGAATTAAACAGAAATGTGGTAGTGAGATTGAAAAAAAAATGACAAGAGTGAAACCCAAAAGAATGAAGGATTATGCACTCTGTGAAGGAGGGTGGCAAAAGAATGTGAAAGGAAAATGAAAATGTTTAAGAGCAAAAAGGATGTGGAAGTGAGGTAAGTAAACAGGACAAGAGCTACTCGTAGTTGAAAAAATGGAGAAACTGTTAAGGGTGTAGTGAGGAGATGGAAGAATTAGAAGCAGAGTGAAAAAAGATGAAGGAACAGGAAAAATATTATGAGGAGGAAGTGTATGAAAAGAAGAGAGAGAAAAATCGGAGGAGTTGAGCCAAAAACATACAGGATTACAGGCACAATGATGGAATGGGAAGAATGAACCTGAAAGATTTTGAAAAAAATAAGAGTTTGGATTATTCGGAAGAGAGGAGGAGAAATAGAATTGTGAAGAAAATGAACTAAGGGAAGCAAGACAGATGGAAGAATTAAATGCAGAATGTAGACAACGGTGGAAAAAACAGTAGAAGCAACATTTGTCGGAAAACGAGTTGGGGACAAAAACAAAGAGAAGAAAATACGACAAGAGAGAAAGTAATAATATAATTATAGGCACAACGAAAACGAGCAAGGAAAGAGTGTAGAATGGATGGAAGCAAAGGGAGAAAAAGAACGGAGAGAGAGAGAGAGAGAGAGAGAGAGAGAGAGAGAGAGAGTTCACACAAAGGTTCATAACGAGGCGGGTAATTATAAGAAACAAAGAACGAATGCCAAGGGAGAAACGACACAAAAACTGGGTCGAACACTGGAATGCGTCATGAAAAATGCTGATGTAGTGAATGATAAGACCTGACAGCTGGTGCCGGCTGCCGAAGTGATGCATCACCACCATCTGAGCAGAGATCGCAGACGGTTTCCCAATAACCACCTTTTGTCCTATTCATTTGGCCTTGTGAAAGTCCAGTTGGTCATCATTTCTCTTTCCTCACTAGTTCATTCACCTTAGCCTGGAGACTTGCGTCATTTTGCAGCTTATAAACAGTTTCTCAGTGACAGAATACGACAGTAATATCGCTCCACATCATTTCTGTTATACTTCTTCGCGACTAGTATTCTGCTATTAATCGCTTGTTACACTTTAGCCCTTTTTATATGTTTTCATAAATATTCATACTTATTTGAAATTATAACCTGCCACCTGACATTATTTGACTGTTAAATATCATGGAGAAAATCAAACCTAGTTTATTGACCTTGATATTTAACATACTTAAGTCTTTGCCAATGTTTTTCCCTTGACAAAATGAAGTGCCCAAAGCTTGCCTGCATAATCGGGTGATTTTTTTTTCTTAGAGTGAGGCAGGGGTATACATGAGGGGGTCAGGTAGGCTTTACCTAATTTGGTGTTGGTCATGACGGTAGTGGTAGTGAGCATGAGGCTGGTGGTGGTACTGATGGTGGTGAGTGTAGTAGTGGTGGTGGTGGTGATGGTACTGATGGTGGTGAGTGTGGTTGTGGTGGTGGTGGTGTTGGTGTTGGTACTGATGGTGGTGAGTGTAGTAGTAGTGGTGGTGGTGGTGTTGGTACTGATGGTGGTGAGTGTAGTAGTGGTGGTGGTGGCGTTGGTACTGATGGTGGTGAGTGTAGTAGTGGTGGTGGTGGCGTTGGTACTGATGGTGGTGAGTGTAGTAGTGGTGGTGGTGGCGTTGGTACTGATGGTGGTGAGTGTAGTAGTGGTGGTGGTGGCGGTGGTACTGATGGTGGTGAGTGTAGTTGTGGTGGTGGTGGTGGCGGTGTTGGTACTGATGGTGGTGAATGTAGTAGTGGTGGTGGTGGTGTTGGTACTGATGGTGGTGAGTGTAGTAGTGGTGGTGGTAGTGGTGTTGGTACTGATGGTGGTGAGTGTAGTAGTGGTGGTGGTGGTGTTGGTACTGATGATGGTGAGTGTAGTGGTGGTGGTGGTGGTGTTGGTACTGATGATGGTGAGTGTAGTGGTAGTGGTGGTGGTGTAGGTACTGATGGTGGTAAGTGTAGTGGTGGTGGTGGTGGTGGTGGTACTGATGGTGGTGAGTGCAGTAGTAGTGGTGGTGGTGTTGGTACTGATGGTGGTGAGTGTAGTAGTGGTGGTAGTGGTTGTGGTACTGATGGTGGTGAGTGTAGTTGTGGTGGTGGTGATGGTGTAGGTACTGATGGTGGTGAGTGTAGTAGTGGTGGTGGTGGTGGTGTTGGTACTGATGGTGGTGAATGTAGTAGTGGTGGTGATGGTGTTGGTACTGATGGTAGTGAGTGTAATAGTGGTGGTGGTGGTGGTGTTGGTACTGATGGTGGTGACTGTAGTAGTGGTGGTGGTGGTGGTGTTGGTACTGATGGTGGTGAGTGTAGTAGTGGTGATGGTGGTGTTGGTACTGATGGTGGTGAATGTAGTAGTGGTGGTGATGGTGTTGGTACTGATGGTGGTGAGTGTAGTAGTGGTGGTGGTGGTGTTGGTACTGATGGTGGTGAGTGTAGTAATGGTGGTGGTGGTGTTGGTACTGATGGTGGTGAGTGTAGTAGTGGTGATGGTGGTGTTGGTACTGATGGTGGTGAATGTAGTAGTGGTGGTGATGGTGCTGGTACTGATGGTGGTGAGTGTAGTAATGGTGGTGGTGGTGTTGGTACTGATGGTGGTGAATGTAGTAGTGGTGGTGGTGGTGAGTGTGTAGTAGTGGTGGTGGTGGTGTTGGTACTGATGGTGGTGAGTGTAGTAGTGGTGGTGATGGTGTTGGTACTGATGGTGGTGAGTGTAGTAGTGTTGGTGGTGGTACTGATGATGGTGAGTGTAGTAGTGGTGGTGGTGCTACTTATGGTGGTGAGTGTATTAGTGGTGGTGGTGGTGGTACTGATTGTGGTGAGTGTGGTAGTGGTTGTAGAGGTGTTGGTACTGATGGTGGTGAGGGCAGTTGGCGTGGTCGTGAGAGTAGCAGTGGTGGAGGTTGTGTGTGAGTAGTGGTAGTACTAAATATTGTGGTGGCAGAGGTGAGGGTAGTGGTGAAGGTGTTGGTGGTGGTGATGGATGTGTCTGTGGTATTGGTGGTTAAGGAAGTTGTTATAACCTCCGATCGTAATCAATATACATTATAATATAATGCGGCTGTTGCTTCTTGGTGGTGTATTTTGTTAACCGGACTACTTTCGATTATTGGTATTAAAATTTCAAGATATGTAACAATGTAGCTTCCTTAACTTAACTATCGCGTTACCAGTTTATGTCTTCACTCACCCCCATAGATCCCCAGTTTCCTTCACCCCACTTCCCGGTCAACCACTCCCCACTTCTCACACTCGATACTTGTGGCGACATCTGTTGATGCACAAGGGCAAATTTTCTGTTTCGATCACTGAACCCCACGAGATTACATCATAGCGCGGTTCACTGAGGGAAGGAACTTTTGTTTTGGATCATACTCTAAATCTGCAAGAAATGAAGAGAAACTGAAGAATAATGTAATACATTGTTGAGAAGCGGGATTTGCTAGTTGGGTAGTGCTGGAGCATCCCGACGATTCTCGAATTTCTCATGACGTGTCAGAGTTGCCAGTTAGCCTGGTGTTTGTAAGCGAAGGTATTTTGTAAAGTTATGCATTAAATTTTGCGCTCTTTTTCTCTATAATGTTTTATGTGATTGTTTGTTTAAATATGAAATTTTATTTCAGTTTGTATGCTAAAAAATTTAGAGTGCTACATAATATAAGAAAACTCTGGATAGTTTGGGTGTCTCCTAGTTGGGAACTGTTGCTTTCCCAAGAACCTAGTAGATGATTCTAGTACACAGGGAGCTTATATATAATAAGGATGAGGAAGGTACTAGAGCAGTTTCAGTCAGTTTCAGTTCAGTTTGTGTTTAATTCAGTGCCACTTCAGTGTCAGTGCAGACTGTATAGCTCCGGAAATTGTGAAAACAGTGAAGTGAAGTTGGCAAGCATTAAGTGTAATTATTTGGAAAATAAAGACAGTGAACGTAAGAAGCCAGTGTTTATTTACAACGCCTGAGCTGATCTTGTGTGATGTATGCCGAAAAGCTGACCATAGGAAGAACAACTCACTGGGCAACGTCCTTCCTATACAGTGCCACTGCTGTTGAAGCCCGTGGCAGTGTGAGACGGAGACGTAACAATATGAAAATTGCAGTAGATCTGTGTTTTAGCGCAGTATACAAATTCATCACAAGAGGGTGCAAGAAGGAACACTCAGAGATTACAACATTTGCTCCTACAAGTAGTCTAACAGCAGAGCATTTGCCTTTGCCCTGTGGCCTGGACATTCGACCAAGTGATAACAAAGTCGAATTACTTCATCCATGACTGACCATCAACCCTTATACCAAGTTTGGATAAAATATGTTTAACCTGACCTTACCCTTTGAGCTTGATCGTTGAACCGTTGTTTTCATAATACAATCTCTTCATCCTTGCCACATCTCCAACCCTTCAAACAAATAAAATAATATCTGGCTGAGTTATAGGGTCACACATGTGGCATTACCTTATGATTTTGATCTTAGAGTGATTGTTCTGAATACTGAATTACTTCACCCATGCCTTACCCTCAGCCAGCCCTTCCACTAAATTTGGCAGAAATCCCATAAAAGGTGTTATAATCACTAACCATGTCATGTGACCTTTCCCTTTGACCAACTTGTCCTGAAAATGAATCAACCTCTGGAAAGACCCTTCACCCTACCACTAACTTTGGTCCAGATAGCTTCAGTACTATTTGATTTATTTTGATCACACACACACACACACACACACACACACACACACACACACACACCGGGCAAAACAATATCCTGCTCGGAAAAAAGTGTCTGCCAGAAAATATATATATATATATATATATATATATAATATATAT
Source organism: Coenobita brevimanus (assembly GCF_032717465.1). NCBI lineage: Eukaryota > Metazoa > Arthropoda > Malacostraca > Decapoda > Coenobitidae > Coenobita > Coenobita brevimanus. Next base: position 20,992,079 of record NC_136987.1, on the reverse strand, counting down.
ATATATATATATATATATATATATAAAGAACTGCATTGGCTCCACACTCAAGTAATAATAATAAAAAAAACAAGCTACCTAATCCATATACTTGACCAATCAGGAAAATAAGGTTAGTTTAAAGAAATCAAAGAGAGTTTTTATAAAGGAGGACTGCAAGCAGTACAAATTCCAGCCAACAACTAAACAAAAACAGAGTCTGGGCTGCAGAAACAAAATAGTATCTCGGCTCCCTCTGAAATATTGAAAATACATTTGAATATATAGAAGTATGAATCCAGTCGAAACTGCAATAACTCACAGCTTCAGCCCACCGGGAAATGAAAAACGTCGAATGTTTTTTTTTTTTTTTCCCCCGGGAAAAAGGCATACAAATAAGGACAAAAAGGAATCACAAAAATATTGCAGAGAAAATTTTTACTGTGAAGGAAAAGTAAAGTATAAAGCTGTACATACCTAGTCCTCCTCAGAGAAATATACTGAAAGGACTAAAACATAATAAAACTGAAATAGCTTCAAGCATTAATTGATTATCGTCAGGGAAATTATAGTATACCGTATAGAAATTAGCGAATTGGATGAAATAAAACAGATTTTTAAAAGTAAGCATCGTAGGAATACTACAGCAAGTCAGGACTTTAGTCTAATGCACTTAGGTCGACTATGGAAAAAAAATAAGTAGCGGTCCGAAATATGTTCCCTGCGATGAAAGGAATATATAAGAGAAAAAAGAATGTCATGAATAGAAAAAAAAGTGTCACAAGAAGACAGTGGCGGGTCCGAACTTAAGTACTGTACACAAATTAGCCACTATATGATAAGATGAAACTGTATAAAGAAAAGCCGATTAACTGGATATTAAATGATAAAAAGGATAAACAATAAAACTACAGTGGATCCAAATTTAGTATACAAAATATTTGCCATTTAAAAAAAGAAGAATTCTAGAAGAACGTGGGGGAAAAAACTACATGCTCTTAACAAGTCCCTCAGAATAAAGGAAGATTAAATATAAAGAGACATAAAGAATGACTGTCACAAAAAATGCACTACCACCCAGCATTAGCAAACAAATTTTCCACCATAGAGAATATGATAGGAAGCAGTTAACACAAAATTTTACAAACATAAAAAAATATTACCACGAGGAAACTGCAAAGGGTCCAAACTTTAGCTCCTAAACTACCGTGATGAGAGAAAAGGGAAGCAGCCTCAACAAATTAGTGTGCGTTGGAAAGAAGAAACTGTCTCATTTTGCACGTTCGTTGGAGTATTTTGGCGGCGTGACGAGGATAAGGCGAGGTTGAGTACAGGTGCCGGAGATTACCCAGGTAATCACCATGCACTAGTGAGGGGAAGAGGGACTGGGGCTGTGAGCAGGGGAAGTGTCTCAGGGTTTGGGAACACTATAGGAGACATTGGAAAGGTAAGGGTGAGGAGTGCGGAGGACTGAGGGTGTTAAGAAAGGTGAGGAAAGTCGTTAGATGAGAGTCAAAGAAAGGTAGGGCAAGGAAGAAAATAAAGGCAAAAGCAACATGAGGTAAATGAGAGGTGGGTAATGGAGATATGACAGGGTTGGGTGTAGGTTTGGAAGATGAGCCCACTAAATATGATAACAGTGCGAGGACGAGCGGTAGGCCATGTGTATAGTAGACAGGAATGGTGAGAGGGATAAGGGGAGGGGGCACAGAACTATCAGGGTGAGATGGGAGGATGAGACAGTGAGGGTTGAGGGTGTGGAGGGAGTTGTAACGGGGTGAGAGGATGGGGAATGAGTGGGAAAATTGAACAGTGTGAATAAACAAGAGAGAAAAGAATCGATGGGCGGGAGATGAGGAAAGACGAAGTTGAGCGGAATGCGAGATGAAGGGGGAATACTCGTACAAAGGAGTGCAAAGGTAAGCACACAGCAACGGACCTTATGGTCCTTTCGAGGCTGTTTGTTACAGAGTAGACTATGACTAAGAGATTTAATTCTACATGCTGAAGGATAAGGATAGTGAAGCAAGAAGGCTCCCCCCGCCTCCAGACACTCCAGTTAAAACCGGCAACAAAAAGTGAGAAAAACCACCATGCAGCATGGAAAAACTGACATGGAAATTTCATAGGAAAGACTGAAAAGGAAAAGTTACATTCCAAAATACTTTTTTTCAACCTACTCATAGAAAAAAATGTAACATGGATGCACATTGCATTTTCAACGTTTGAACAGTGTACCCAGAGAAGATTGCAACCGCAAAAATTAAATGTCTGCCTTAACCACTATGTGCTGGTTGACGTGTACAGCCGTCACGATTTTGGGCGTGGAGCAATGTCGATTGACTTGGAGGCTGGATGAGGGGGGAAAAGGTGAGTTTGAAATAGTAAAAGCAGGGGTGAATGGAAGGTTGTATTGAAACAAAAGATATTGGAGTGTTGGGTGCAGCATGGTACAAAAGACTGGTAGGGGGAGGAAAGATAAAGGTTAGGGGGACAGAGAAGTGTGAAAAAGGGAACAGAAGTAAAGAATCAAGGATAAGGAGGGGTTAGAGAGGTAAGAGATATGAAAGGGTGTAAATGATGCAGAAGAGCGAGACGGTGAGGGGTGAGATGGGGGAGAGATCGGGTGAGAGTAGGATTGGAACAAAAGGGAGACTCTCAAGGTATTATTTTTTACTGAGTTTTCTGTGCATTTGTAGGAAGCTGGTCCATTGACCCTGTGAGATTAGCCCATCTGTGTCCAGTGTCCTAAATAAATTACGGACCTATGAGTTTCTCGACTATGAGCCCACAGGTGGAGGGCGCTGCGCTCAGCTCCTTTCCAGCAAAATCCCTCACCAGGTGACCCAGGGCACTAACTGGTTATGCCCTTGTCACTGACTACCTGACTGATTAACCCAGTGATTTTCTGTTTCGTATTGTTTGACTTAATTACTGACATACTAATGGAATAACTGAATGAATTGCTGACTGGTTGGAGGACTTTTTTTTCTGGTAGCACAACAGAACAATTTACTGACTGAATCATTATGTATTTCGCACGATTATAAATTAAATATTGGTCATGACACACATTACAAGGAATCAACCCGTTTGAATCTGCAGACCATTGTGCAAGGTTTTCTTTTCTTCAACCTACTCGTACGAAAAGATGTGAATTGGATGAGCATTGCATGTTCAGCATTTGTACAATGTACCCAGAGAAGACTGAGACTGCAAGAATTAAATGTCTGCCTTAATGACCCTCGTGTTGTCGAAAGTCATTAAAGTCTTGTTTCTCTCTGCTTGCTTTGCTGTATCTGAGGTTCTGGATCAGTTTTAAGGTGTGTATATTTATATTCCCCGTGACTGCACTGCAGCCTGACCCAGTTATTACAAAATAGTATAGTGCGTGTCCTGCAGGTATATGTTGGTGCAAATAATAGCATGGATTCGTTGAAGTTTAGTTTGCTGTGAAAATATGCAGAATTATTTTTCTGTTGTGTAACAAGTCTGCTTATCTATATGTCTATCTACTGCCTGACGCTGTATTGTGTGAGGAGGAGGGACGCACAACGAAGTAACGACCACTCTTCTCACGAGACACAATTTCAAAGTTTAACGTAAAATTACGTGGGGATACACTACAAGTTGGCTTCCAGTTCTCTCACACACACACACACACACACACACACACACACACACACACACACACACACACACACACACACACACACACACACACACACACACACACACACACACACGAGTAACAACAAAGAAGAAAGGTACGGCATGGTGGGATGAGGAGGTAAAGAGAGCGGTGGAGGAAAAGAGGAAGAAGTGGCTAAAGTGGTTACGGAACAGGGGTTCAGTTGAAATAAGAACTGAATATGTTGAGAGCAAGAAGCACGTAAAGAGACTAGTGAAGAGGAAAAAGAAGGAGGTAAATGATGATCTGGGAAGAAAAATGAACGCAAACTACTCTGAAAATAGAAAGCTATTCTGGAAAGAGGTGCGGAAATGTAGAAGTGAAAGTGGAAAGGAAGGTGATGGTGTGGAGGATGTAGGTGGCAGATTATTAACCCATGGAGATGAAGTAAGGACCAGATGGGAAGAAAATTTTGAAAGCCTGATGAATGGGAATAGAGAAAGCAGAGCGACTGTAAACATCATTGGTTTTGGGGGTGTGCAGAGAAGGAATGCAGTACCAGGAGACGTGACACTCGTACAGGTGAAGAGTGCTGTGAAACGGCTGAAAAATGGGAAAGCAGCTGGGGTTGATGAGGTATATGCAGAGATGATTAAGTGTAGCGGAGAGAGTGGAATGAAGTGCTTGTTGGAGGTTTGTAAGAAGGCATGGATGAGTGAAACTGTGCCTGCAGAGTGGAAGAAGGCTGTGACTGTACCCCTGTGCAAAAATAAAGGTGAGCGAAGTGAGTGCAAGAATTATCGTGACATAGGTTTATTGAGTGTGGTAAGGAAGGTATATGGAAGATTTATTATAGAGAATGTAAGAGAGATATCAGAAGTCCTAGTGAGTGATGAACAGGGTGGCTTTAGGAGTGGCAGAGGATGTGTGGACCAAATATTTACAGTGAGACAGTTAGCAATGAAGGCTTGTGAGAGGGACCATAAGGTGTTTATGGCATTCATGGATCTGGAAAAAGCATATGACAAAGTGGACAGAGAAGGACTGTGGAAAGTTTTGTGCATGTACAGTGTAGAGGGTAAACTGCTAGGTGCCGTCAAGAGTTTTTATGATGGTAGTGAAGCATGTAAAAGGGTTAATGGGTATCAAATTGAACGGTTCACGATCGGTTTGGCCGTGTGACAAGGTTGTGTGATGTCCCCATGGTTGTTCAATATATATATGGATGGGGTGATGAGAGATGTAAAAACACGAGTAATGGAGAGAGGGATGGCATTGGTAATGAATGGTGATGGATGGAATATCTCAAATTTGTTGTATGCTGATGATGCAGTACTACTTGCAAGTACCGGACAAGAACTTGGTAGGCTAGTGCAGAGTTCTGCTGATGTCTGTAAGCGTTGTGCCTTGAGTATAAATGTAGAAAAGAGTAAAGTGATGGTTATTGTGAGAGACGGTGACTCCCAGTGCGATGTAACAGTGAATGGAGAGAGACTGGAATTGGTGAGAGTGTTCAAATACCTGGGTACAGTGAGTGAAAAGAGAGGAAAATGTGCAAAAGAAGTTGAAAGTAGAGTGACACAAGGAAGAAAAGTAGCTGGTGCAATGAAGGCCTTGATAAGAAACAGAGGCTTGAGTGTTGCAGCTGCACGAGGCTTACATGAAGGAGTGTTAGTGCCAACTTTAACATAATGGATGTGAGACTATGGTATGGCATGAAAATGAAAAATCAAGAGTAAGAGCAGTGGAGATGGGACTGCTGAGGAATGTATGTGGAGTACAGAGAGTGGATAGGATACGAAATAATGTGATTCGTGAAAGATGCGGAGTGAGGAAGTCGGTGGACACCGGAATCGAAGAGAGTGTGATGAGATGGTATGGTCATGTGGAAAGAATGGATAACAATAGAGTGGTGAAAAAAGGTATATCTGAGGTAATTCGAAGGAGGGAGGAGGCGAGGTAGGCCAAGGAGAAGGTGGAGAGATATGGTAGATGAATGTGTGAGGAAGAGAGGTTTGGAAGTCGGTGAGGCTAGGGAACTGACAGGAGATCGAGCTGGCTGGATGAATGTTGTAAGGAGAAGTGCATGATCAGGGATTTGGCATCCCTTTTTAACGTGGCAGCATCTGGACTGACTCTATCGGATACGATTATGTGAAGCTACAGAACATGGTGAATGTTTTTTGGCATACCCGATAGAGCCAGGATTCTGGGGGCTTGAATGATGAGTGAATGGAAGAGTGGCCCATTGGAATGGGCAAATTTGGGCTGTCTGGACATTGCTACTACTCACCCTGCCCTACGGTGGGAAAGGAGGTCCGAATGATGGGATGATGGTGATGACGATGATATATATATATATATATATATATATATATAATACGCAATTTTGGTACGACCTGCATAAAACACCTAAATAATTATCTAATTAATTATTTTTTTTATTTATTATTGTTAGGTTTGCTGGTACTTGTGGTACACGGTACTCAGACCAGTTGGGTGATTTGTTTTTAAAACTTATTCCTACTTCCAGACGGTGTATTTTCTTTACCTTAGTAAACACACAATGGTTTCAATTGGTACGAATGGACGTCCACCGACTCTTTCAGTAGGAGAATGACATATTTCCTTATTCTGTTACCATTATTATTATTATTATTATTATTATTATTACTTTACGAGAAATTAATCAGAATCGGGAATTTTACCCCTTCACTGCGTTTCTGTAAAGAATCTTACTCCACATGTGATTCACAGGGTTAATGACTTCCAGTCTGACATGTGTCACCTCACCTGAATATGACTGTGACAGTGACAAGACTAAAATGACATAAGCGTCCTCAGGGTGAAGTGATTATTTCCTCTTCACGAACAGCAAATCTCGTAATAATTCATCAAATACTCTGAATCCCTATTTCAACCGTGCATGTCCCTCATTTTTTTTTTTACCCAATAAAAAGGAAAACGTCTTTAATTTACATATATTGTTTACTTCCAGATCGTATTTCAAGCCAGGAGAATAACGAGGTTTAGGCATGTGGTTAGTGGTAGGTGGTGGCGACCATCATCCATTCACTTGATGTAGTGTTGCCTACTTCTTGCTTAGCCATTATCATTCTTTTTCTGTGCCTGCCCTCCTCTCTTCCTATTTCTCCCATCTTTCCTGTCACTTCTTATTGCTTTTCTTTCCTTTACAGGTGATTTTACATTGAATGACAAGCCAAATGGTTTCCTGTAAGCCATGAAACCATTTACAACGCTGGATGGTAACCATATAACCAAACCATACGTGCTCCCTACGTGTCAGCAAGTGGGTTGGTGGAGGGTTAGTGCCTCTCCCCGTAAATCAAATAACTCAAAGTCAAGTGGCCACCCCATAAGGCATTATGGCGTCTGGCAATAGATAGATAGATAGATAACATCCTCTCGCATGCACCCAATTTCCATTTACTCCTTCACTGTGCTATGCTGTGTTATGGATTTATCCACCTGAATGTGGAAACGGGCAAGTGAAGCCTGTCAGGGTAGTAGCGTGTGGTTATGCTTGAGGCTCACTACTTCGGTGGGGGGTAGGTGGAGACGGTTTGGAGTAGAGAAGATGTGGGGGAGAGGAAGACTATTTCAGCAGCTGCGAAGGCACGTGAGGGATGATTGAAGAGGCTGGATCCAAGGGAAAGGTGCAGGGAAGAGGTGGCGGGGCAGTCTATAAGGTAGCGTAGGAGGGGATCTTCATCTGATTCGTGGCAGTGTGGGCAGGGGATGGGACCAGTCCCGTTGATCTGGGAGAGGCAGGGATAGCTCAACCTGAGTCTGCGCAGGCGGACTACAAGTGAATTAGGGGTGGTTGCGGGTGTTAGGAGGGGGTTGTAGGCAGTGGCCCAGGCATACCAGGTGGCTGAGTGTGAACCCTCAGCCACCCAGCTTTTGTGGTCAGTTCTGGTTCTGTCGAAGATGGAGCGCTTAGCTCAATGCTTTATGCTCGAGAGACTAGTTATGAGTGGGAAAGTGACGTCGGGTAAGGTATAGGCAGCCCGAGCAGCAGAGTCAGCTCGCTCATTGCCCGCTATGCCAACGTGACTGGGAAGCCAGTGGAGGAGAATTTCACCTCCATCCCGCACGATGGAGTTCGCAACAGCCAGAATCGAGGTCAGCAGGTGAGCACTGTCTCTGAAGTGTCTTGTGATGAGACCGTGCAGAGGCGAGAGCGAATCAGTGCTACTTCACTGTGGTGGCCTCCATCTTCATTTTATTCATGATATAATTCATTTTGAGAATAAGTAGTTGTTGCAGACCCAGGTTCGGCTGACCGTGAACCCAGTGGACTGCAGGCTGAAGTCATAATTGTCCTGCAGTCCACCATTTTCCCATCGAGTGATAGGGAGGAAGCTGAGGAACGAGTGTATAACTGAACAACAGAGCCGACCGGTTATATTAATGCCACTGAGAGAAGGCGTCCCTCCCTAGCACCTTAATATTGCATAAATATCAGTACTCAGATAAGATGATGATGATGTCTTACCTTCGACCCTCTTGCCTGTGAAGGTTTATATCGGGGAGAAATCTCTGTACCATTATTATAAACACAAATTCACATGATGATGATGATGATGATGATAAATGCTGTTAAAGTAACTGGAAGAAATTATATATAATCTTGGGTGATTGGTGTAACCTGTACTTGTATGAGGCCAATTATCGTCCATTCAGTTCTATGATAAAAATAACTGCCTGCCTAGTTCATCTTCGCATTTCATTGCATGAAACACATACGCTGTTCAAAGTCTATTTATTTTTTAATGCAATTACGCTAATTGATAAGTAATTATATTTGCAGGTCATGTTGGTTCAAATAATGACTGGGTCGGCTGGCCAATTGTCCATACCGGAATGGTAGAGATTACCGGACATGTCACTTCAGTGGGGGGTGGGCGAATATTTTTCTTTATATTCTCTCTCTCTCTCTCTCTCTCTCTCTCTCGAAGAAGAAGAAGAAGAAGAAGAAGAAGAAGAAGAAGAATTAAAAGAAGAAGAAGAACAAGAAGAACAAGAACAAGAAGAATGTCATGAAGTGGCGTTCTATGTCTTTATTTTAAAGGCCATATTCTTAGACACTATGAATTTGACTTAACATATATTCACAAAGATTATTTATCTGGTACTTCTTGTAGTTTACAGTTCTTTGTGAATATGGAGTCAAATTCCTTAAGTGGCCGTTTACTGTGTTTTTAGGTCCTCACTCGCCGTCAGGGCCCAAGAGCACCGAAGGTCCTGCTGTATATAGCTTGGTTGTTGTAGTTTTACAAGGTGACAGAGAGGGACGCCTTCACGTGGTGGTGTTTATATAACCGGACAGCTCCATACCTATACAAACTTCCCTTAACTCTCTCCCTATCCCTCGAAAGGAGGATGGTGGACTGTAGAAGGACAGTTTCAGCATGCAGAGCACCGGTTTCACCTCTAGATGTAGTTGTAGCCACAACAACAACAGCACAATAATACACGTGTGTACCTAGATGTAACACAGACTCCTGCAGATCATGTTCTAAGGGCAGCCTTAATGGCCTTCATGCAATCAGTGTGCATAAATCCAAGCCTCTGTGTTTTTGAGATTTAAAAAATGCAGTGCAGGGACAATTATGGAACACATTTTACCGCTTAAGCAAAAGTTCCGATTCAGAGTATTATTATTGTTATTATTATTATTATTATTTTTTAAGAAATATCATTCATCCTTATACCAGGTTTTGACCTTACCGTAAATATAAATAGTTAACAACTGGAAAAGATGGCTAACATGAGCTAGGTTTGTCTTTTTTCTTACATGAACACACACACACACACACACACACACACACACACACACACACACACACACACACACACACACACACACATGACAACTCCTCCTTCTGCATTAACAACACCTCTCCACACTATGCCAACACAGCACCCCAGTCCACCTGCTTGCCTCATTAAGCTTATTACCGCCCTTGTCCCTTCTTAACAACGTAATACACTACGGCCACAAAAACCCAGCACACGTGTCCAGTAATTACAGTGAAAAGCGATATTACATAATGGGTCAGGTAATTTTGGGTGCGAGAAGGACCGGCGGTTAATTAGCATTGTCAAGTATATAAAACCAGTAATTGCCTCCCAGATTGTTTGGTATTTACTCAAGTTCTTCCATCAGACAAAAATAGGACAATCCCACTCATTTGTTTTGCTGCAAAATGCGTTGCTTAAATATTTACCTTATGTATTTCTCTTTCACACGCTAATGTATGATAATTCCTGAGGGACTTACTCGTTGTAAATGGGCATCATCACTTTAAAGTTTAACTTGTATGCTTGTAGTTCTAAAAAAAAAAAATCAAATGCTCTCTCTCTCTCTCTCTCTCTCTCTCTCTCTCTCTCTCTCTCTCTCTCTCTCTCTCTTCTTACTGTAAATGCGTTATTTTAGGCTTACGTTGTGCATTTGTATTTTGCTAGCCATTCTGTAATATTATTTTTTTTCTCGCTATACACGGGTCAGTTTCAGTGTACCTGGTGTAATTTCTCTCGTACACAGTTCAATACTGTTTTACAAATTTTTGTGTTTTTTCCTGTATTAATTAAATCCATTGCACTTTTTTTTTTTATCCTTGAATAGCGAGTCACTGTCAACAGTTTATACTTTGCATTTATTTCGAAGGCTCTGTTTTAAATAATTTTACATATTCTTCTGCTGTAAATGCGTTACTTTCAGTAACGCTGACTTTACTTGTATATGATTCCTTAGTTCTGTTTCTTATTCATTTTACTTCTCACTCTTATAATGCATCACACTCAGTTTACCCTGAGTGGTAGCCAGGGGCCCCCACTTACTTGGAGGAGTCACCCTGTCAGGACTCGATAATATAATTACAAATCATAATAGACGGATAGATAAACAGACAGATAGACAGACAGATAGAAGCAGCAAGTCAGATGATGAGAAGGTATTGTGTCTGCGAGAATCGAGCAATGCTAAACATGCTTACACACTCTAATGCTTGATAGGCACACGACAGCGCCTCATGACCATACACACACATACACACATACTCACACACAGGCTTCTAGAACATTTCAACCACAGTGTAACACACGTGACACGACCTCTGCTACACCAGAATTTCGGAAGCAGAGCTCAGAAGGAGGCTAGCCATATAACTGGCAGGTAGTAGGGAGAACGAGCCTAGCAACATGGGCGAGAGGGAAGAGAGAGAGAAAGAGAGAGAGAGAGAGAGAGAGAGAGAGAGAGAGAGAGAGAGAGAGAGAGAGAGAGAGAGAGAGACTGGGAGGTAGCTCGAGGGACTTTATACTTCACTCTCTGTGAGAGACTTTGTTAATATTTCCAAGACAGATAAAAATAGTCCCATACTATTCTTTACGTCTCCTGTCATTGCATGACAAATGGGAACGAAGATTATCTACTTACGAAACTACTCAGGTATAACAACCGCTCGTCCACAAGTCTAATATATATATAACTAATCTACAAAACCTTTCTACAAGCATCTACAAAGTTATAGTGAGATATGGCGGCAGCGAACGTAGGAACCTCGTCTACGAATCTACAGTGAATTCCTACAAAATACAAGCTACAAGCCTACAAGTCTACAAGTCTACAAGCCTATGAGTCTACAAGCCTACAAGCCCACGAGTGTACAGTTGATTCTGCATTATCAAGATTGAAAACAAAAAATACTTCCTACAACCAACAACTCACAACCAGCTCCTGCAGTATTCTCTCCAACCCCCTCTCAGTCTGCCCGATCATCACGTTGATGTAGTTTAACAAAATACTGATACAAACAATCTTGCAATTTCTACGACGAACCAATGAACTACAACCATGTACGATCAACTACAAGTAACAACTCTACGAGTCGTCTGTATAATCTTCTACACGCACCTACATGCAGCGGCAGTCTTCATCCTACAAAGAGCAAATCGCAAGAGAAAAGGACGGAGAATACATCGAGAAAAAACAAAACAAAACAAACAAACGAAGAGTGAGACACGACTCACAACTCACAACCACCAGACCTCACCCTCCTTTCTTTCCTATCGCCCCCCAACCTCCACCGCTGACGCAGGAGTGCGAGAAGGTCAAGACGACGATGCAAATACCAAGTCCATATTCACAACTCATCTTACTCACTCACTTTCACTCAAGTTACTCATCGCCACTCAGTTACTCACCACAGCTACCAGTGTGGGAAGTCGACGTCACCATACGTTTTTGCTGAGACGACAACACGTCAATCAACCCGTGAAGAACAACGCTATCACCTCGTGCAACGCCACTCACACCATTCCCACCACGGTAAAAATTAGTGAGTTACATAGTTACTTCATTTATACGATACAAAGTGATAGACAACACATTTTGCACAAACATATAAAACGTGCTACATAATTACAACTTAAATACATATACCTACTTCAATTATCTTCATAATTCAATCATTAAATACTTGCACCAAAAATAAATATTCTACACTGTATATATTCATTCATTTATTATAGCATTTATTTACTACCAACGAGTGTTACCATTTATACCTACATAAAATACGTGTTTCATACATACAGCTATACATTATTAATCTACAAAGTAATAAAGAAAATATACCATCACAGTTACTCAGTGAGCGATAAAAAGATCTGTATTAAACATTTATTAATTAATGTTACCTAGTGGAAATATATAAATTAAGTTACCGGTACAAGGAAAACCAGAAAAAAAATGGCCAACACAAATGACGTTAGCAAGAATGAACATCTTCAACACAATCGTGAAGACAAAGATTTCCACACAGTGCTGACACATATATTGCCCACGATAGGTACAAGTGAACAACAAGTAAGTGTATATAGTTAATACTGTTTATAGTGTATATATATTTTTTATATAAAATAACAAAATATGGGGCTATATAATATCATTTTCAGTAATATCTGTGCAATATAAACTAAACCTTAAAAAAGGGTCCCAAGGAAATTAACCAGCAATTATGCAACCATGAACAACACAGAAAAAGCGTAGACAAACGAAAAAAAACAAACTATACCAAATCGATACATACAAAAAAAAAAAAGAAAAAAAGGAAGAAAGAAATACAGTAAGATCACATATCAAACAAATGAAAGTAGGTGTAAGTGTTACTACAAATGCCAAAATACCACATAAACTACAAACAAAAAAGCAAATTGTTGTCTCCACAAGCTAGTGGCATGGTACATCATCGACCGCAGCATGACCGGATTCAGTGTCAGGACTGCAATTATTACAATTATGTAACTACAAACGATATGTAACTACAAACAATATGTAACAATTATGTAACAGTTGCATTAACAAGATGTAACTTTTATGTAACTTTAACTACAATTATAAGGCCAACACAGTTATGTAAGTGATGCATTAACAAAATGTAACTACAATTATAAGGCCAACACAATTATGCATTACCACAATATTATTTAACAATTCATAAAATATTACAATTATGTATTATTACAATGTTACTACAATGTAACAATTACAACAAGTTGTTACAATTATGTATTTCCACAATGTTACTACAATATTATGTAAAATCATACAATTTTACCACAATTCTGTATTACCAGAATCATCATACAAGTTAGGTGAAATATTAGACATTACTAAAGGGATAACTCAATATGTAATGTAATAACCTAGCAGTATTACCATTGCACAATTATATGCGTATGTCTGTTATACATACACATCTTACAAAATGTCATATAACAACCATTGCATTTATAAAAATATGTATACAACTTGTTTAAAATCTAATATTACTAGATCATTGCAATTTACATGAATATTGTATGTAAACAATATTATTATCAATATTATGTACTAATAGATTAGCATATGTCAATGATAATTGCTGTCGGAGGACCTTCAGCACGTGACCGAGCAGTGTCAGGACTCCATATTATAATTACAAATCATAACAGATAGATAGATAAATAGATAGATAGACAGACAGATAGAAGCAGCAAGTCAGATGATGAGAAGGTATTGTGTCTGCGAGAATCGAGCAATGCTAAACATGCTTACACACTCTAATGCTTGATAGGCACACAACAGTGCCTCGTGACCATACACACACATACACACATACTCACACACAGGCTTCTAGAACATTTCAACCACAGTGTAACACACGTGACATGACCCCTGCTACACCAGAATTTAGGAAGCAGAGCTCAGAAGGAGGCCGGCAGGTAGTAGGGAGAACGAGCCTAGCAACATGAGCGAGAGGGAAGAGAGAGAGAGAGAGAGAGAGAGAGAGAGAGAGAGAGAGAGAGAGAGAGAGAGACTGGGAGGTAGCTCGAGGGACTTTATACTTCACTCTCTGTGTGAGACTTTGTTAATATTTCCAAGACAAATAAAAATAGTCCCATACTATTCTTGACGTCTCCTGTCATTGCATGACAAATGGGAACGAAGATTATCTACTTACAAAACTACTCAAGTATAACAACAGCTCGTCCACAAGTCAAATATATATATATAACTAATCTACAAAACCTCTCTACAAGCATCTACAAAGTTATAGTGAGAACCGTACCTTTTTATTTTTTAAGCAGGTAGAAGGAACGAATTGTTGGACGGCGTCAAGACTGTTCCCTCAAAGAAAAAATAATAAGAGAACAGAATTCAAGGTGCTCTAATTTCGAGATGCCTTGACACGTTGCATTTAAAAGACTGGAGACCATAGGCAGCAGGAAATGCAGAGAGAGGAAGACAGTTTCTGATTTTATCTGTTGCAGTTATCTTGTGCATTACAGAGCTAGCCATAATATTATAAGGGATGAGAGTTTGCTGCCAGACTGATGCTACGCACCCACCGTATTGGAAGAGGAATGCAATCACACTGTATGGAAAAGCAGTGATCATTGAGGTCGCAAGAAAAAAGTTGTCAAGATGCAACAGTGCAGCGAAGGGACAGGTTGAAGGAAGTCAGCAAGAAGAGAGTCAATACTCGTAGACGAAAGGCGCCCATTACCCACTCGATGTAGTGCTGCCTGCAGGTGACCCTACATTGAGTGACAAGCCAAATGGATTCCTGTAACCCAGAAAACCATGAGTGACAAGGCATATGGTTTCCTGTAATGCAGGATGGTAACCATTATAACAAAATGATGGCTGGTGGTCTAGTAAGTTAATGCACATGAACCGTATGGAGATTGTAGGGGTTCCATCTGAAGGGAGAATGAGCTTGGTAGCCTTAGCCTTAAATGTCGGGAGTGAATAACCTAACTCCGGGCCCCGACACTCCTGACAGGGCAAGGAAGGGCTGGATGATGAGGATGACTGGATAATTCATATTTCCTTAGCTTTTATATGTATTATCTAAATTTCTTCCATCGTTGCAAAAAATGAGTCCCCTTGAATTTATCTTTTGCTGGTTCTTTGAAAGCAGTGATAAGAAACATGAAAGTAAAAAAGTCGCTGCATAACAGTATTGTGATGTCGAATTTAACGAATGGAAGTGAAGCTTGGACCTTGTTAGAAGGACACAAGCCAAGAAAGGAGCATGTGGAGTTACATGGAGAGACAGACTGACAAATGAGGAAGTGAAGTAGTGTTGTGGTGTGGATGTGGATGTCATAGAAAGTGTTAGGGGAAACACATAGATGTGTTTGGTCATGTGGAGAGGATGGAGAGCGAAAGACTAACGAGAAGAGTGCATGTGAGTGAGGTGGATGGGTGGAGTGGGAGAGGGAGGCTAAGGATGAAATGAAGGGATGGAGTGGAGAGGTATATGAGATGGAGTGGTGTGAGCTGAGAGTAGGGCACTAAGGGCAGTGAAATGACAGGGGACCGGGCAACATGGAGGCGATTTGTTTGTGGTAACCCCTTACGGGATTAAGGCGTTCAGCAATAGCTACATAGATTTTATTAAAATAACAGAACAGAGGAAGGAAAAAGAAATGAATAAAAAAATAATCCATACAACAGATTACTGGCGTCCTCCATTCATAAAATATTTGTAACAGTCGGATTTGAACAGGTGTAGGTTCAAGTTTTGGGGGAAACAACTCCGGGGAGGCGAGTTCCAGTGAGATGCAGTTCGGGGAATAAAAGAATTCTGACAGGCAGATATCAATACACCAGTCCTGAATGAGACTGCTCTAGCATGTATTCAATATGGACAGTGGATGTTAGCTCCGAAGTGGTGACATGTGGAGGTGTGTGGTATGTAGGAGGACTACTGGGCCTTGGGAGCAGCCTGCAAAGCCTATGCCCAGAGTTGGACACATTAACCCGCCCCGTCCTGTTGACGTATGGGTACATTGCAACATTTTGCATTTGCCAGTCCCGGCGACGTACTGGTACATCGTGCAATTGCAAGGTCCCTAATTTGCACAATTTTCAATATTCGTGCATGATTTTTCGTACGTATACACGGGACACCTTCCTCTATTCCTCTACAAGATGCCAAGCAGGGACAATGCCTTACACCGCATAACCTCCCCCCTCCCCCCCTCACACAATTGTCTCGGCAATTCACCTGCTACCAGTGACCTGGCCAGTAAAGACATTCAGGGCCAGGGTGATTCCCCAATCGATGACAATGTTGAGGACAAAGTTTACATAGCATTAGAGAAGAAACAGTCAGAAATAATGATCAGGTAATGTAGCAAAAGAAGGTCAGGTATGGTGATAAGTTAGTGAGTGAAACAATGTTTATAATGCCTATATTACTGTTTGAAAACCAATATACTCTCGTACTACATATAAATTCATACCAAGTAAATAAATAAATACCGTTTATGAGTGGTGTGAAATAGTTACCCTCCCATAGAACTCGTTTTCCTTGGTGCCAGCCTGTTAGCAAACCCAGCCAGGTAAGGAGGTACTGGTACCTGGATCGAGTATTTTAAACCTCAGGTGAGCGATTTCTCTATGAATTTTCGATGTTTCTCACCAAAAGCGGGGGTTTTAGCCAAAGAAAAAAAAATCAAAAATACCTCGGGATTAGGGGGTGTCAGAGGTGCGAAATAGCTCGGGACGTGACGGGTTGAAAAAAAAATGGTTTCACTAGCATTAAATGAGACAAGGTTGTTTGTCCCTGTTCATTGATCGTAGATAAGTCTTGATTTATGGCGATGGTTGTACTGAGCTGAGAGTTAGAGATATTAAACTTTGTGAATGGGTGTTTAAGTGTGAAAAAACTTTGAAGTGTTGAGTCATCTGCATATGAATGGATGGGATTATGGGTGATAGGTAAGAAATCATTGATACGAACTAGGAATAGGGTTAGAGCCAGAACTGATCCCTGTGGCACGCTGGCATTAATCGAGTGGACATTGGAATATACATCATTTGCTTTACTCTTATTTTTCTGTCCCTGAGATATAAGGAAATCAGTAGAACAATAGATGATAGGCCATAACAAGGGAATTTAGATAGCAGGGAATGGTGGTACACTGTTAAAAGATTTAGAAAAATTAAGGGCTACTGCATGAGTTTTTCCATGTTGGTCAGTTGACTGATGGATGGTATGAGTCAAGAGATTAAGCATATGAGCAGTGGATCTCTTGTGGCGAAAACTATATTGTATGTCACTACTTAAGTTGTTAGATTCAAGATGTTTAATAATGTTCTTATTAATTACAATCTCAAATATGTTACCAAGAGATCTGATTGCTATTGGCCTGTAATCAGAGGGGTCAGAGTAACATCCTTTCTTTGGAATTGGGTGGATAATAGCTTCTTTCCAATATTTAAGGAATGAAAAAGTACGTATGCATAGTCTGAATAATATAGCTTGAACAAGCGCAAGTTCTAGAGAACATAGGTCTTGGCTGAGATTCACTCATAATTTATTTCAGTCGGCAGTGTTCTTTGGGAAGACTGAATTGTCACCTTACTAACCCACATGCGGTCGAGAGGCATTAACATAAGCCTTCTCATTTGAGATGCATTTTACAATACATGATAATTACTCCTTCTTCACTAGGATTTTGATTCAGGAAGAACAAGGGACATAGGAAGAATACGTGCTTTTCTCCTTTTCTCCTTGCTCCGAAAGCGAATCAAGGCTACGATAGGAAACTGATAACGTTTGTTCATTAATTTCAGTATTTTCAGGACTCTTTGCACATGAAAATATTTTGCAGTCTCCCTTCTACTTCCTTCCAGGAACAAGAATGAAAATGCTCGAGAAGGAGGTAAAGAACTGAGTGTTAGGAGGCAAAGGAATGGATGGAATGAATGGAAATGTTGTGGCGGGTGAAGAGGGGTGATGAGAGTGTGCTCTCTGAAAATGGGTTGCTCCTACTGTTGCTGTTGTGGCCATCTGAAAGAGAACTAAGTGGGCTGCATGATGAAGGTGCTCTTCTGCTGCAAGCCACCGTCGTCCTTTCGAGTAATAGAGAGGATTGAGAGGGAACTGAGGGGTATTTTGTAGAACAAGACAGTAAAATTGTGTGGTCATTCCGGTCTGGTCGCTGGAAGGCATCCACCAGTACTGTGAAAATGGGTGACGTAGGATTAATGGCTTGAGTGTAGTGAAGGATTAATTTAATGTTTTCTCCAGTAATAAGATTAACTTTCTTTGCTCTCATTTACTTGGTCAGGTGATGCTGGAAAAAAAAAAAAAGTAGTTACGACAGCGAACGGATTGTGTGTGTGTTAGCGGATCAACATTTTGACTGAGGAGGAGTCGGGTGTTCCCCACCAAACAGCATAGTATTGTCTGGGTCGTCTGCACATTGTGTTATTGTGCTGACACAAAGTTAATAGGGGTAAACCCAGGCACCACCACAGGCCAGCACAGCACAAATTAGATTGCTTTAATGTGTGTTGTGTGTTGGCTGGTAATGGTGTGTGGCGCTGTGGTGGTGATCTCACTTCCAATACCTTAACCTGTAAAGCACGAGAATCCATTCCTAATGACGGTTATGTAAGTGGCTTTTAAAATTTCGTAGCAGCTCTTCCATAGCGATTTCTTTTTCCTGTATGTTGCACTTCAGTATCCTTCTCTGTTATTGATGAAAACTATAAATACCATTAACGAGAGTATGCCATGAAATCGTTAAGGAAAAGGTGTTGTGAAGTTTTCTATTCTACCTACAGTCCAACCATTAGATGAATAAAATCATCTGTTTAAGTGCGCATAATATAGATAATATTTTTTGCTTGGAGGAAGCGTTAGTAGAAAGAATTTGAAAACCCTAGAGCACGAGAAATCACTTTTGAGCTAAATCATTTGTTGGTAAGTACAAAAAATATCCTAACAACTGGCATGATATTAAGGGTTGAACATATGATGGCGTGTGGACTTGTGGTCAATAATATGTAAAAAAATCTGGGATTCCGAAGTAATTGTGTGCTTTGCGTGGTGGTGGTAATGATGGTGTTGGTCTGATAACGTTAATATCATTATTTCCATAAGCTATTTCTACGTTATTCTTGCTATACTTTATTCAACTTAGGAGAGATCCCAGGCACTAAAGACGGCAGTGAAGATTGTATCTAACGACATCATTTCGAAGTGTAACTTTATTAAGCCGATTAAATAGCAATGATAAATAATACGCCATGAATTTGAAGAGGTTAATTCCGTTCATTAAATAACACACACACACACACACACACACACACACACACACACACACACACACACACACACACACTCCAACAGAGGTTAAATAAAGTAGTACCAAAGATGGAAGGACTTTGGTGCGCATCAATACACTCTCTTATGAACAAGCTGGTAACAGGGATGCCAAGGCCGTAACAGGATCAGTTATCAGGAAGGAGTTTCACTACACAGCACCACTAACTTACACAGTATTATATTCGGCTTAAGAGACCTTCTTAACAATTCTTTCTGAGCGTTTTATCTTGCATGTTACCCCTTAACCCTCTTAGGGTCCTGGTACACACTATCTGCTGAATAAAACCGTCTAGGGAGTCAAGTGGAGTAGTATACTTGAGACGCATGAGTTGTACCGTCTAGGAGAAGGCTATTTTACCTATAAATATAAAAGAACCGCACTGTTTGTTTATTTGTCCTTCAGTCACGCCCAAACCAAGGGCCAGAGACCACCAGACCGATGTATATTCTGAAAAAGGGTGACCTAAGGATGGTTCTAGGGGGATCAAAATTCAGATCTGGGTCATTTGAGGTCACCGGTAGAGTGTTCTCCTTTTTGGTCCGGGCAATGCCAGGTACTCCTGCAGCCCAGTTTTTAACATGGAGACTCTCATGACCTCCATTTCGGATATAGGTTATGTGAGGTTGACCTCCGTGGTCATTTGAGATTACAGGTAATAGTAAACAAGTGCACACAAATGCTGTGTGTTAGTCCGTGAAAGCTGAAATAGAAAATTCCTGGACCTCTTATAATCCCTCTTCAAAAGCATATGGGGAACATGGTCTTTCTGGAGTAGAAAGAAAGATTGAACTAGAACAAATAGGATTAGAGAGTTCACCTTTTTTGGCCCGGGCATGGCCGAGTACCCCTGCTAGAATTAATCATATCTTCTAACTGTTGATACAGATTGCACAAACAAGACTTTACTAAAGTACCACGTGCAATGATAAATTGGTATGAAAGAGGTTGCTGGAAGCCACAATAACAATCAAGATTACGACCCGAACTACACACCACCACACGCTCTGGTATGTACCCGTAAGCCTCTTTCCTCATGGAAAGAGGTTTACCGGTACCTTTTCATCTACATTTTTTTTCTGCATATGTCACATTAACATTAATGCCTTCACAGAATGCTGTTCAGAGAGATCGAGTGCTAACATGCCAAGATTCACTAAGGAGAGGAGTAAGGTTCTTCAGTTACATAAACGTTGCCAGAGACGTACCGTATGCTACGACTTGAGTATTCCGAACTACAGAAACGTAGCCTAAGGGGCCTCGGTTTGATGTTAATGATAAATGCATAAACTAGGTAGACCTTTAAATAATAAGAAAATTATAGAAAAGATTAATGAAAGTAGTTTGAAGAAATCGCTAAGGAAGGCTCACAAGAAAGCCTCCTAATCTTACAAGAACACGACCCGAGTGACATCCTGGAGGCGTAGTCTATGCCTTGGCAATCACCTGCTCTACGGAAGTCTGCAATCTGATCAAAAACATAAATGAGATGAAATATGTCCAATTTTCATTTATTTTTTTATTTTATTTTATTTTTTTATAATAAATGGAGGAAGGAAAAACAAAGGAAAACAAATTAGTCCATGTGACTAAAGGCATCCTCCATTCATAAAATACTTATAACAATTGGATTTAAAACCGAGAGGATTAAATGTACGTGGAAAGCAACTCCCAGGAAGTGAATTCCAGAAAGTAGTAGTTCTGAGGATAAATGAATTTTGATAAGCAGAGGTTCTGCATTGTGGGGGAGAGAGTGTGAGTTCATGGGCGCTCCCAGCTGCCCGAGTATTTCGGAAGAAAATGTGAAGGGAAGGCACAATTGAAGCCAGTTCGTTGGAGCACTTACGGTAAAAATATCGATAAAATAATGCTAAAGAAGCAACATCTCTACGTACTGATAACAGAGGAAGGTCCTGCATTATAGCAGGATTATTGATTAATCTGATGGCTTTATTTTGAATTTTGTCCATGCAACCGCTCCACATTCACTCCACAGTGGTGAACAGTATTCGATCTGAGAACGCAACATGTCTTTTGTATATTGTGGCCATCTGCTCGTCAGTGAAGAACTCACGAACTCTGTACATAAGTCCCAGTTTTTTGGAATCATTTTTAGCAAAGGATTTAACATACGCTGTCCAGCTTAGGTTGGGGTTTAGAGTAACACGTAGGATATCAATTGTAGTGGATATGGGAATACTGACATCATTCAAAATTATGTGAGAGTCTGAGGGATTCTTTCTATTGGAGAAATTAATGTATTTAGTTTTCTGAGCATTGAATGAGACCAGATTTTTTTGTCCCCATTGATTAATTTTAGAAAGGTCCTGGTTCAGAGAAATTGCTGTGTTTATTTGGGAATTTATAATATTAAATTGTGTAAAGGAGTTTCTAAATGTGAAAGAACTATGAAGGGTCGAGTCATCAGCATAAGAGTGTATTGGGTTGTGAGTGACAGATAGGAGGTCATTTATATGAATGAGAAAGAGGGTTGGCGCCAAAACTGATCCCTGAGGTACGACAGCATTTATGGAATGAAATTGAGAACAAACTCCATCTACCATGACCCGTATTTTTCTATTATGAAGGTAAGAAGAAATTAGAGGAACCAGTGATGCAAGGCCATAGTGTGACATCTTAGACAATAAGGCCTTGTGCCATACTCTGTCAAATGCTTTTGAAATATCAAGTGCTACTGTGTGTGTTTCACCATGTAGGTCTATTGTTTTGTTAATTTGATGGGTAAGAAGGCAAAGAATATCTACAGATGAACGTTCATGTTTAAATCCATACTACCGATCATTGATCAATTTATTGATTTCTAGATGCTTGACTATGTGTTTGTTAATTGGTGTCTCAAAAACTTTACCGAGAACGGAAGTTATTGCAATTGGTCTATAGTTTGATGGATCAGAAGTTGTCCCCTTTTTAGGAACAGGATGGATATTTGCTTCTTTCCAAGAGGCTGGAAAAATTGAGGTGCGGATGCATAAGTGGAAAAATTTTGCTAATACAGGAGCCAATACTGAGGAGCAATTAATGAGTACTTTTGAAGAAATTTCATCTGGACCAGTAGCTTTGTCTGCTGATAGATTCTGTAATACTGCTTGTACGTGTCTGGTGTGCATCATGAAAGGAGGTATTTGAGGGGAATCAAAATCAAGTACATGAATATTATGATTTTCTGAATTTAGGGTTGAGTTTGTTGAAAAAATGTCAAAATTCCGTAGCAACATTTCACAGCAGTATATTTATTTTCACACATCGCACCTCTTCTTGTATGTTTCTGATGTAAACTACGTCGATACTAAGAAAATATAAATAGCATACAAGAGGACATTTAAGTTTAATATGGAAGATAAATCGCCAAGGGAAACGAGCTACGATGCCTCCTATACCAACAAGAATATGGTCCATTGACGCTGAGGTGACAACCCTTTGGCCTCGGTGGGATTAACTGAGGGAATAAAATCTGGCCAAAACGTCATTATTTTTAACCTTTACGCTGCGGTAGGTTTCTCTGAACTGAATGAACTGCCTGGCATGATAAGTATTAAATACGAAGGTCCGTAGTTTTCAGTCAAAAGTTTAAGTTAAATGTGTGGGAATTGTGAATTGATCTCTGAGGAAGAGAGAGAGAGAGAGAGAGAGAGAGAGAGAGAGAGAGAGAGATGAATTGTCAAGAAACAGATGTACAGCGAGAAAAAAATGAAGCAGGTGATAAGATAGACAACTGTGTGTGTGTGTGTGTGTGTGTGTGTGTGTGTGTGTGTGTGTGTGTGTGTGTGTGTGTGTGTGTGTGTGTGTGTGTGTGTGTGTGTGTGTGCGCGTGTGTGTGTGTGTGCGTGTGTGTGTGTGCTTAGCAAGGTGTGGGGGGTAGCACGCTGGGTACAGATGAAGCTCTAAAGTGTGCATAGACATGATAGGCTATGGTGTAAAATACACCCATGCTAACCCTGTCGTGGTTCAATAAGTATATTTCATACGCGACCATTAACCCGTTAATCATGAGTTTTTTTATTGGTTTGTGAGTATGACCAGCTGGTATTTTTCGGCTTTTATTAGCTGCCCTCGGGTTGAAGGAGAAATTTCGATAATAACCACTTCAGAAAAAAAAAAAAAAAGTCTTTATATTTGCTCTTGTCAATGCACCCGACAATATTCAGTTTTAGTATGTGGTTCTAAGTTTAAGAAATTGTAAACGACTTTCATATCATGATCAGTGTTTACGACTATGTAAACCAGTCAAGAATAATATGGGTAATATTCTATGTTTGTGGCTGACTTGTTGAATATTATCACATCTACATTACGTCCACGTTCGAAAACGCACAGACATTGCTCTGCCTACTGAGTTTCAATATTCTTCATAGATCCTGAAATAAGGCTTTGTCTCAACTGTAAGGTGACTGAAGGATAAAATCTCTTTCTAGATGTGTATGTTCCTTGGCAAAATGGGTCTATCTATCTATCTATTGCCAGACGCCTCAATCCCGTTTGGGGTGGCCACAAACAAATCGCCTCCAAGTCGCCCTGTCCCCCGCCATCTCACTGCCCTGCTCCCAACTCACACCCCCCTCTCTCATATACCTCTCCATCCCATCCCTCCATCTCATTCTCGGCCTCCCCCTCCCTCTTCCCCCCTCCACCTCACTCACATACACTCTCTTCGTCAGTCTTTCACCTTCCATCCTCTCCACATGGCCAAACCACCTCAGTGTGTTCCTCATAACACTTCCTATCACATCCACATCCACACCACAACACTCCTTTATATCCTCATTCGTCAGCCTGTCTCTCCATGTGACTCCACAGGCTCCTCTTAAATAACTCATTTCCACTGCTCTCACTCTTGACTTGTGCCCTTCCAACAACGTCCAAGCTTCACTTCCGTACGTTAGAGTTGGTATCACAATACTGTCATGTAGTAACTTTTTCACTTCCACGCTCACTTCCCTGTTTCTTATCACTGCTTTCAAAGAACCAGCAACCTTTCTTCCCTGCTGTACCCTTTCAAGCACTTCACCCTCCAAACCTCCATCCTTACTCATCACACTACCCAAGTACTTAAACGTACTTACATTTTCCAATTCCTCACCATCCAGCCTCGCTGTACATTAACTGACTTCACCTCTCTCAAAGACCATCACGTTACTCTTCCCTACATTCACCTTTAGATTCCGTTTCTTACACACTCTCCCAAACTCATCCACCAAGCCTTGAAGCTTCCCTTCGTCTTCACTCAATAACACAGTATCATCTCCAAACAACAGTACAGGGAGTTTCCAAACACTATCCTCTCTCACCAGGGCCACTCCAACATCCACTACCCTACCTTGTACCTCTTTTATTACCCCATCCATGTAAAGACTGAACAACCATGGAGACATGACACATCCCCGTTTCAACCCAACTCTCAAAGAGAAAAATTCACTTAGTTCATCATCCACACGCACTGCAGCCTTCGCACCATCGTACATACTCTTCACAGCATTCAACAACTTCCCATCTACTCCATATATTTTTAACATTTTCCACAATCCTTGTCTATTAACCCTGTCATATGCTTTCTCCAAATCCATGAAAGCCGCATACAACTTCTTTCCCTTCTCTAGAAACTCTTCCACTAAAGATCTAAGAATGAATATCTGATCTACACAATCTGTTCCCTTCCTAAAGCCTCCCTGTTCTTCTCCAACTAATTTCTCTATTCTTTCTCTAACTCTGTCAATAAGTATCCTACCATACACTTTTCCTATTATACTAAGAAGACAAATGCCTTCATGATTACCACACACTTCTTTTTTCCCCTTTTCCTTTGTACAAGGGAATAATTATACCTGACTTCCAATCCTCCGGGTCTCTTCCTTCCTCCCAGGCCAATCTGCACATCTTCCACATCCATTCTACTACTATCTCTCCCCCATGCTTCAGCATTTCACCACACACTCCATCAATTCCTGGGGCTTTCGCCGATTTAACTTTCTTCATTGCTTCCACAACTTCTATCCTACTGATTTCTTTCTGTCTTCTCACCTTCCTCCTTCTCCCAGCCATTCCCCAGCCACTTATACTCGCATTACTTCCATCCTCTATGTTCAACAATTCCTTAAAGTGTTCTCTCCATCTGCTCACTTTTTCTCCCTTCTCCACTAGTAATCTACCATTTTTATCTTTCACTCCCCTGCTAACTTCACTTCCACTCTGTCTTACTCTTTTCACCTCTTTCCAGTACATTTTCTTACAGTCCCTCCACTTTACACTCAAATTCCTTCCAAATTCCTCATCCACTCTCTTCTTACTCTCTCTTACTAATCTTTTCACCTCTCTCTTTCTTTCTACATATAACTCTCTCTTCCGCCTCTCAACTTTTTCCACGCCCCTATTTCTCATCCATTCACTGTATGCTTTCTTCTTTTGTGCCACAGCCTGTCTCACCTCTTCAGTCCACCACGCTGTTCCTTGCACCCTCCCTCCGTCTTCTCTTCCTTCCACACACCACATCACATGCTGCACATATTTCTTCCGTAAATATCCTACACACACCTTCCACGTCTCCCATCTGCTCCAATTCATATTTGCCCAATCGTTCCTCCACTTCTCTCTTATACTCTGCCTTTTTCTCATCCTCTTGTATTATTGACAAATGGGTCATTTGTTAATAAGTGAAACATGAATATGATAACAGAGCACTGTTTTAATCATGGGCTTCAGGCTGAAACTCTTCTAGTGGATATTACCGCCCAGGAACTCAGGCAATTTCTTTCACATTTACTTACTGAGAACAAAAGTTTCAGAACCACAGTCAGCCATCATCGTTGTCAGTATAGGTGCTCCTGCACTGAAGCACCGACGCTCCTCACTTGCGGTGGCTTGTTTCGCTACAGCCCCCTCTGAAGATCGACTCTCCCATTCACTACCTCCCTCTCTGCAGTTCAAACCTCCCACTCCGAACCTCCCACTCCGCAGCTTCACCTTGCCGTTTTCAACGTCTAATTCTGTATATAGATCCTCACTTTCTGAACTTTCCACTCTGATTCCACTCTCCCATTTCGAACCTCCCACTTTACAGGTCGACTTTCCCATTCGGGAATTCTTACTCTGCTGATCGACCCTCTCGTTCATACTGCCTGAAGTGCCATCCCCCCTTAACAAACCCCCAACACTACTGATCGACCCTCCCATTCCAAACCTCTCACTCTGCATTTCGACCTTCCTATTTCAAACCTCCCTCTATGCAGCTCTACCCTCCCATTCCAAACCTCCCTCTCTCCAGCTTTACCCTCCTATTCCAAACCTCCCTCTTTGCAGCTCTACCCTCCCATTCCAAACCTCCCTCTCTGCAGCTCTACCCTCCCATTCCAAACCTCCCTTTCTGCAGCTCTACCCTCCCATTCCAAACCTCCCTCTCTGCAGCTCTACCCTCCCATTCCAAACCTCCCTTTCTGCAGCTCTACCCTCCCATTCCAAACCTCCCTCTCTGCAGCTCTACCCTCCCATTCCAAACCTCCCTCTCTGCAGCTCTACCCTCCCATTCCAAACCTCCCTCTCTGCAGCTCGACCCTTCCATTCCAAACCTCCCACTCCCCAGTCCGTACTTCCTACTTGAAATGGCGTGGAAGGAATGCGACTGGAGCGAGCAGGGTATGTAGCGACTGACGACCGTGAAATAGATCTCCCTGACTGCTCCTTACGAGGTTTATTGAAGCGCTCAAGCAGGTCGCCTCAAGAAAACGCTTGATGGAATTTTGGCGGCTAAAGAAGATGAGAACAGGAGACTGTAGGGTTTAAAGTTGAGGGAACATCATCTATATCATCTCGATCTCCATCACCATCCCTATCGCTACCGTCATCATCACCATAGTCATTGACAACGTCACTGACATCGTTAGCCATGGCCGTTATCATCATCATCATACTGAATCTCCTTCCCTCCCAGCTGAAGGGATTTGGTAAACAGCTGTTTGCTTTCCTTTGTGCTCTCCTTTGTACAGTAACGCCACCAAACAGCTGTTATTCAACTTACGGGAGGCCACTCGTGCTGTATTGCTACTTGCTTTTCCTGGCAACTGAACACATGATTATTTTGAGGTATGGAATGATTTTTCGCACTGCTTGGTGTAAAATAAGTATCCGTTAAACCATTCAGTATAAAAAAGTCTTTTCTGTGTTGTTTTTGTTTCCACAAGGCGAAACGTAGACTGTACTTGAGGGACATAAAAAGAATTGTGACATACATTGCACCGTGTGTAGTTTAGTGGCCGGCTTGTACTGTCTACGCTTGAGATGGGCGGGAAGTGTTTTGCAAGTCCTGAAAGCAATTGATTCATAGGGTTTAGGAACACCACTCTATCGCTGGGGAGGTGACTCGCTCTCACCCACTGCTCCATACACGGGTGTAGATGTGGGAGGCTTTGGAGTGTAGGGGAAGAAGTGCAGTCAAGAATGGGAGTTACTGAAACAAGCTATCAAAATACTCAAAGAGTAATATTGATAGATAGATGAGTAAATGAAAAGGTTGGTGGTGGTGGCGTAGAGGCTAATGGCTTGAGCTTCCGGGAAAAATCAACGCGTTCAATACAGTGGCATAGTTTCTACTGTATATTATTTTGCTACATTTACGAGGTTTTAGCAGGGTTATGACAAAGAATGCCAGCAGGAGAAGAGAGGGGAGGTTGACTTCATTAACTCATTTACTACCAGGGGCCTGTACTAACTTGAAGAAAAACAAATCTGGCAATAGCAAGGATAAAAAAAACAAAATGTAATCATTGTGAAGTGGGTCACCCCTTCAGTAAGATGAGGTATTTTTCATTTTATTCTTCTTATCCCCGGACGATTTTATGCAGCTGATGAGGGACTTATGAAGTGGAAGGGTTAGATATAGCCTTCAATAACACCTTCACTCATGGTATGATCTCCCAAACAATTTAAAGTGATCTGACAATACTAAAATTAAAATAATGAAATCCTCGTACTAAAGGAGTTGAACGAAATACTCAAAGGTGGTTTGGTCAGTTGGAGAGAATGGAGAGTGAGATACTGAGTAGAAGAGTGATTGGATGTGAAGCAACTTGGAGAGTTAGACAAAAAAGGAGGTGGAGGGATAAAGTGTGTGTGTGTGTGTGTGTGTGTGTGTGTGTGTGTGTGTGTGTGTGTGTGTGTGTGTGTGTGGTGTGTGTGAAGACTAGTATATCGCGGGAGGAGGGAAAGGGGGACCAAGAGCGAGCTGGACAGATAAGGTGCGAAAGTATGCATGGGAAGTTTTGTGTGTCGCAAAAGAAGAGGATGTTACTGATCAGAGACAAAAAAAAGGATTGGAAGCCCTTTAAGTAAGGCCATCCTTCAAAATTCAGATACAAAGACAGATATAACGACTCCCTCTGAAGACTTATGTAGTGAAAGACAGCAGTGAATGAAGACTGTCTACCCTGCTGTCTTATATACTGTATATAAATGCACTAAATGAAACTCAATTATACAGTAGTTTTCGAGTTTTCGCTGAAATATGGACATGACAAGATCTTAGTGGGCCTTCTCCCTTGCTATGTCTTTTATACAGATGCTCTGGACGCAGACTTTTGTGATCAGGTTCTTGAGCGTATGTTGGTTTTCAATATGAGTATGAATGAAAGATGTTAAAAAGGAAAGCTTGACAGTCACTGGTCTTGGTGACAACGAAACACACCATCATCATACCGGCAATCGTCCTGAACCTTGTCCTACTTAAAAACAAGGTGATGCAGGATGCAGGCACAAAGAAAGTGTATGAAAACGGGAGACTTATCAACATCATACCTAGTAAAATGATCCACAAAGCCTTGCACAAGTCATGCAAGTCCATGGAATGCTGACTCTGCCTCATAAAATCCATTTACAGATACATCACATACACAAATTGAAAAGTTGCCTTGCACTCCAGTAGTCTGAGGTGACAACAGCGCGTTTGTTAGACCCTGACAAAGACCCCTAGCGCATTTCCGGTAAATTGATGGTCAAGTGCATTCATACTGAATGGATGATTTAGCTAATAACTATGGTGGCTCATTCCTACCCCATACAGTAACTGAGACACCGAATTTCCTGCAACCACGACCTCCTATTCAAGTGTGGGAGTGGCCCACTTACTTAGGCGTAAACCGACCGACTGTAGAGAAACAGTGACGCTCGACAAAACACACCTTAGGCTGATATACTGTATATGTCAACAAGCTTAGATAATTTACTGTTTTAGCCGCTTACATCCGGAGTGTAAGGGGTGCCCGCCAGATTATTCAGTGCCGACATTTAAGGCAAAAGTAAGCAGCCTCGCTCGCACATGGGTGGCAATATTTGAAAAATAAGCTTCAACCACACTTCAGATGGAAACCTTTATTGGTCCCATCTACTTGCAGCGCATTAAGCCACTACATCACTAGGCATCTTTTGTTGCATATGGATACCACCCAGCGTAATAAATGATTACTCCTGGATTATAGAAAACAACTGGCTTAAAGCTTCGTGTAGTAACCTGAAGGGTGAATTACAGCGAATGAATGGATGGTGGGTGTCCCCATACACTCAGCTGCAAATAATGAAAGCCACCTGCCGTTAGGTTGAACAAAACTCTAAAGTTGTCCCCACCATGAAAGGGCTAATGTTACCAATATTTAGGTCTCACGTCAAAGTGCGATGAGCTATTGTATTTTCTCCGTGTTTCTCTTCTTTATTCCTTACGCCTTTTCAACTTAGCGCCTTTCCTTTATTTCTTCACTAACATCAATCTTGGTATAACTGTTCATTTGGCCAAAAGCCCCAAACATATTTGCATTTTTTGAATCGGGCTTCTTTAGATGGCTCTATGGGGTCAAACGTGGAACCATGTAAACATGCAAAAACTGAGACAATTTATTTTTGCAAGTTCATTGACCATCATGGGACTGTGCAGAGAAACATGTCGTTGTACTGTTACTGTGTGGACACCATCCTGCATTCCCTTGGCAACGTTGGCAATCTTGTAACACTCATTTTGATTCCTCTCATTTTAGTTAAATAAATTCATCCGGCATTGCCTAGAACAGAATACTAGAGTTGTCCCGACCGCATATGTTTATGTTACCACTCAAACATCGATGTCTCTCTCAGGTGAATAATATCATTTGGCGTTATCCCTGATATGATATTAGTATTGCTCCGACCATGGGAGAATTTACGTTACCAGAATTAACATATAGTTATTACGTGTCGCTCTCACATAAATATAACTGTGTAGCGTTAGCTGGATTATCAATACGAGAGTTGTCTGAACCAATAGAGAGTTTAGGGGCCATCTGTTCAACTGCAGTCATACTGTCAAGGAAAAGTTGGACTGTTGGACACAGTATAGTTATAATTCGGAATCTGGATGTAACACTGACTATTGAAAGTCATGCTCTAAAGGAAGATCGAGGCTTAGCTAATATTGATTTTCAGCCTTGTTTACCCTTTTGCACTCAACAGATATACTATATATCGAAAGTCTTTATTTCTCAATACTTACATGACCATAGGTCACTTTTAAGTTGAATAAGATCGTCTGTCATTAATAAGTGTAACTATTTATGATTCAGTTGTCATCAGAAGGTTCTTAGTGATTGTTGGTGACAGTCACTCGTATGTGACAAGAGGCCACTCCCAGGCTCTGTGTAATCGTCTGTTGACAGAAAGAATAAGGCAGTTCAGATTTCTGATACCGCCGGAGGGTTAGATATTATTGTGATAATAACAGTCACAGAGTTTTATGTGATGTTATTTATCAGTATAAAGTAATTTTCAATTACTTATGGTGTTCTTTGATCCATATATCATATGGTACGCTGTCCTAATTAGGTCTAGATTATTGTCAAAATGATGTATAGAAAAACGTATCCCAATGAGACGACCAAACATCAAGCCTAAATTCCCCGAAAATCAGGAATGAAGGAAAAAAAACAATGCTGATTTTGGCGGGGAGGTTCGCAGATCCTTACGAGTATGTTTGCTCTAATAGTCTCGTATATAAATAAAACTCGTCCAGGCTCCACCAGGATTTCCAACAGAGTTCTAGCGGCCGTGGTGACTTGCCAGTGAATGTCACATCAATAGACGAAGCCTCGGTTTTAATGGACAAAGTTGCATCCCTCGCTTCCTCATAAACCCGCGATGAGCAGAACTTTCCGTGGATTGTTATTGCAGCCAATTTTTAAAATCTATCCCCACCCCCAGCCGATGAGTACTCTTCGTTTGCATACGCATATTGGTTTCACATATTACTACTGCTGATACTGGCTTGGTGCTGATTTCACGTATTACAGTTACAACTGATAGTGTTGGTATGATAAGCAAATCTATCTATCTATCTATTGCCAGACGCCTCAATCCCGTTTGGGGTGGCCACAAACAAATCGCCTCCAAGTCGCCCTGTCCCCCGCCATTTCACTGCCCTGCTCCCAACTCACACCCCCCTCTCTCATATACCTCTCCACCCCATCCCTCCATCTCATCCTCGGTCTCCCCCTCCCTCTTCCACCCTCCACCTTACTCATATACACTCTCTTCGTCAGTCTTTCACCCTCCATCCTCTCCACATGGCCAAACCACCTCAGTGTGTTCCTCACAACGCTTCCTATCACATCCACAAATGACTATGTATAATACACACTCTCCCACACGCAGACACAAGGCCCGTATGCACGCGCTCATGCACGCACACTTACACATGTGTAGACGCAAACTGAGGAGGTAATACTGAGATAACTGGGAATGTGAAGGTACAGAGTATCTACAGACCAGGCACTGAGTAAGTTTAGTCTGAAATGGAATCATTTGGTTTGCATATACTGAACATTTCTGCACTCATCCGAAGCTTCATCCGCCGAACGAAATCGTCTGGCAATGACCATAATAAAGGATTAAATATGACCATTGGCTGCTTATGTGTCTGCTAATCTATTCAGATTAGTGTATATTGATTCAGGTCATGACTTTGTAGGCTTATGTAAAATAATGAGCCCTATCGGTGCAATAGCCGATTCCAGTCTTCATGACCGAGTGAGGGGGTGGAGACAAGTGCACAGCTGGGATGAGGGTGTCTTGGAGCACAACGGGGAAAGTATATCTTCAGAATATGGACAGTGAAAGAGTTGAGCGAGACAGTCTATAAGCCTTAACTGGCAAGGGCTATACAACTGCTGAATAAAATTGCTTACCAGTAACATGGAAAAATAAAAATGCGTCCATTAACCAGGAAGGATACGTATGTAGTGTAAGCCATTTTTCAGCACCGAACACTAAATCTTTTCTTCCAGAATGATGTCACGAATTCAACTTCTATCAGCCTAATCGTATCACATAATATGATTAATGGTGTTTATTTCCAGTCCCTTTAACAGGTTTGTCTCTTCAACGTGATGACGTAATTTGTATTTTATCCTTCCCACCGACTGACTGTTTTATACTGTGGAGAGATGTGAAACGAAGTTAGATCAAGCCTTCATAAGGCCTCACATTACCTTACAGCTTTTCTGTGTTCACTGAAATCTTGAGAGTGACTGATTCAGCGTGTGGATGTACAAGAGACCCTCCAAGACATAAACTAATCTGGTGATGAGATGAGGGTGTAGAAGCTGCAGTTAAGGTGAAACGAAGGCTTTATCGGAAATAGAAAAAGGGTGGTAACAATGAGAAATACTTGCCTGTCAAGCATAGGGCTAGAAAAGAGGTTTGCAGGGCAAAGTCTGAGTCTCAGAGACTTTTACTTGATAACATAAATAGTGTGGAAAAGAAAATGATATTTAAGGCGGCAGATTAGTTGAAGAGGGAGAATTGGGATACCATAGGTGAGCAATGTGTGAAGAATGATGCAGGAAAGGTAGTGGTGAACAGTGGGGATATTAGACACCTGGAGAGAGCATTACAAGCTGTTGTAGATAGAATAGTTTGATTGGAACAGGGAAGGCTTAGAGCCTGCAGATCCAGAGTCTGGCCCTTGGCCTTTGACTGACGCTGCTACTGAGAGCTGGGCAATAGGCAGGATGCAGGTGGGGAAAGCAGCAGGTGTGTCTGGTTTGACTGCTGAAATGTTGATTGCCTCAACAGATATAGAAGTGGGGCTAGTCATTGACTTCATAAATACCATTATGTATGAATGCGTTGTCCCAGATGCTTGGCTGAAGAGTGTAATCGTAAATGTGTACAACAGGAAGGATAATGCCCAGGAAGGAGGAAATTATGGACCAGATATTGAAGATAATGGAGAAAGTTCTAGTAGGTATGATTAGAGAAAGAGTGAATGTTGATGAGATGCAGTTGGGGTTTGTGCCAGGCAAAGGGACCAATGATGCCATATTCATTGTTCGACAGCATCAGAGAAAATATACAGGAAGGAAAAGGGATCTGTATTTTGTTTTTGTTGATTTGGAGAAGGCCTTTGACAGAGTCCCTAGAGAGATGGTGAAGTTGGCAATAAGAAAGCTTGAGCTCAAGGCGTGCCTGCTAACGGTGGTTATTCCTATGTATGTGGGTGCTCGCACCTGGTAAGGGAGAATGGAGATTTGAGTGATGAGTCTTCAGTGAATGATGGTGTGCATCAGGGGTCAGTCTTGAGCTCCGTGCTGTTTATCATGGTACCTGAAGACCTCTCGCTTGAAATTAGAATTGGACTTCCGTAGGGGATGTTGTATGCTGATGATTTGTTGTTGACTGCAGAGAATGAAAGGGAGACGGAGGGAAGATATCGGAAGTGGAGATGGTATGGGGCACAAGAGCTTAAGAGTATATGTAGATAGAACAAAAATGATGGTATCTAGGGGTGGTGGCGGTACTGTCAAAGAAGAGGGAGAGTGGCCATGTGCGATTTATCACAAGAGCGTGGGAAGTACTGTAATTCCATCTTGTGCAGTGTTTGTGATAAGTAGACGCATAAGAGATGTAGTGGTTATTAGAGGTAGACTGCGAGATAATGCTGATTTCATGTGTGTGGTGTGTCGGGGAGAGCATGAGGAGATTATCAGGCGTGAAAGGATTGAACTTGCTGTGATTCTCTTGAGTATGTGGAAGAGTTTTGTTATTTGGGAGACATGTTAAATGCTGGAGATGGGGCTGTAGCTAGCTCTGTGGCTAGAGTGAGGAGTGGTTGGAAGTAGTTCAGGGAGCTGTTGCCTCTCCTGGCATTGAGAGGGCTCTCCCTACGTGCTAATGGATCTTTGTATGCGGCATGTGTTAGGAGTGTAATGCAGTACGGTAGTGAGACCTGGGCGGTAAAAGAAGAGGATATTGTAGGCTCAAACGTACAGAAATGACAACGATTAGGTGGATGTGCAGTGCGTCCTTGAATGCAAGGCCTGGTAGAGCTAGGTTTACAATGGAAAAGTTAATGGAAGGATGGGACTGGAGTTTATTGGTGTTGTGATGAGGAGAGGCAGATAGAGAACGTTTGGGCATGTGGAGAGGATGGGGGGATAACAGTTGGGTGCAGAGAGTGGGAAGTTTTAATGCTGGCACTAGCGATGCGACAGACAAACCGAAAAAGACCTGGGACGAAGTCATAGAGTGTGACCTCAGGGATATGAATAGAGACTGAACAGACCGCAGCTTTTGTAAATGAAACGAAACGAATCGATGTCCAGGAGCTGAAATGCAAATAAAATTAATAAAATGATTATACTGTGGAGTGAACGGTCTTCCCTTGACCGACTTTTAAAACCATATTGGTGGGGGACAAGTCGGCAGTAAGAAGGACACAAGATATTTCTAGTCCAACTCAACTGCAGGAACTCGGAGGGGACTTTAAGTGACGAGGCTTGGCTTGGCAAGGACCTGCTGCTCTCAGGGCACCATGATGTAATTGCGGGTGGCAGGCTGTGATTCATGTGGTGAACTTCAGAACACGGTAGTGCATCATTACTGTAGCAGCGCCACTGGGAATTTTAATGGTTAGGGAGAATTACTTGCTGGCAGGACAAAGTGTTGCCTGTTTTTAAGCTATACACCAGAGCGTCTCTCCTGCTGTAGGCTCTGACTATACTGTAAAAATGGGATTCAGGAAGCTCCTCTACCTTGTGCCTCCGTGGGAAGGGTGTTAGCTGATGGCCTGACTGGATTCTTGTGTAGCAGAAGGCTAAGATGGGCGACGGTGCCATAGTTTTTGCGTAAGCACACGATATTTTATATAGCAGTAGGTGTGTAATGGATGCAAGAGCATACAGAGGTTGGGGGAGTGGACTTTCTGACCACCATGTGGTGGTAGCGAAAGTCAAGGTTCAAATGCAATGGAGGAATAGAAGGGAAGGACAGAAAGAAGTAGTCCACACAAGGAGAGTAGAAAGGTTACAAGAGGATGGAAAAGTGGCAGAATATAAGAGAGAAGTGGGGGAGCGATTGGGTAAATATGACTTGAGGCAGATAGAGGAGGTGGATGGGGCGTGCAAGATGTTCACACAAGAAATCTGTGACGCATTTGAGGTGGTGTGTGGGGTGAAGAAAAGACGAAAAGTAGTGCAAGGAACAGCATGATGGAATGAACAGGAGTAACAAGCTGTGGCACAAAAGAAGAAAACATACAGTGAGTGAATGGGGAAGCAGGGGCGTGGAGGAAGTTGAGAGATGGAAGAGAGAGTTATATGTACTGTACTGTACTGTAGAGGGGAAGAGAGAGGTGAAAAGATTAGTACGAGAGAGTAGGAAAAGAGAAGATGAGGAATTTGAATGTAAAGTTCAGGAATGTAAGAAAATGTTCTGGAAAGAGGTAATGGGAATAAGACAAGGTGATAAAGAAGTTAGCCGGGGAGTGAAATATAAAAATGGTAGATCGCTAATGGAGAAGGGAGAAAAAGTGAGCAGATGAAGCGAACACTTTCAAGAACTGTGAAACATAGAGATTGAAAGTGATGCAAGGACAAGTGGCTGGGGAATGGCTGGGAGAAAGTGGGAAATGGGAAGAGAGGAAGCAATCAGTAGGAAGGAAGGAAGTGGAAGCAACGAAGAAAATAAAAACTGGGAAGTCCACAGGAATTATGAAGGGTGTGATGAAATGCTGAAGCATAGGGGAGAGATACTAGTAGAATGGTTATGGAAGATGTGCAGATTGGCCTGGGAGGAAGGTAGAGTCGGGAGGATTGGAAATCAGTTATAATTATTCCCCTGTATAAAGGAAAGGGGAAAAAGAAGTGTTTGGAAATCGTAGGGGCATTTGTCTTCTTGGTGCAATAGGAAAATTGTATGGTAGGATACTTACTGACAGAGCTAGGGAAACAGCAGATGAATTAGTTGGTGAAGAAAAGGGAGGTTTTAGGAAGGGAAGAGGTTGTGTAGATCAGATATTCATTCTTAGGCCTTTAGTGGGAAAGTTTCTAGTGAAAGGAAAGCAGCTGTATGCGGCCTTCATGGATTTGGAGAAAGCATATGACAGGGTGAATAGGCAAGGAATTGGAAAATATTAAGGCAGAGTAAATAGGAAGTGTTGAATGCCGTGAAGAGTATGTATGAGGGTGCTAAGGCTGCAGTGCGTGTGTTTAGCGAACTGAGTGAATTTTTCTATTTAAATGTTGGATTGAAACACTGATGTGTCATGTCCCCATGGTTGCTCAGTCTCTATATGGATAGGGTTATAAAAGAGACGCAAGGTAAGGCAGTGGTTGTTGGAGAGGCCCTAATGAGAGAGGGCAACGTTTGGAAACTTCTGTACTGTTGCTTGCAGATGATACTGTATTGTTAAGTGAAGACGAAGGGGAGCAGCAAGGCTTGGTGAATGAGTTTGGGAGAGTGTGTAAGAAACGGAATCTAAAGATGAATGTATGGTCGTTGAGAAAAATGAAGTCACTGGATATAAAGTGATGTTGGATGATGAGGAAATGGAAAATATAAGTGCATTTAAATACTTGGGTAGTGTGATGAGTAAGGATGGAAGTTTGAAGGGTGAAGTGCTTGAAAGGGTACAACGAGGAAGAAATGTTACTGGTTCTTTGAAAGTAATGATGAGAAACAGGGAAGTGGGCATGGAAGTAAAATAGTCCCTGCATGACAGTATTGTGATACCAACTCGAACGTATGGAAGCGAAGCTTGGACCTTGTTGGGAAGACACAAGCCAAAGGTGAGAGAAGTGAAAATAAGTTATCTGAGAGGAGAAGTGGAGTCACATGGAGAGACAGACTGACAAATGAGGAAGTGAAAGAGCGTTGTGGTGTGGATGTGGATGTGATAGAAAGCATTAGGGGAAACACATGGAGGTGGTTTGGCCATGTGGACAGGATGGAGAGCGAGAGATAGAAGAGGAAAGTATATGTGAGTGAGGTGGAGGGAGGAGAGGGAGGAGGAGGCCAAGGATGAGATACAGGGATGGAGTGGAGAGGTATATGAGGAGGAGGATGTGAGCTGGGAGCAGGGCAGTGTAATCGCAGGGTACAAGTCGACATGGAGGAGATTTGTTTGTGGCCACCCCTTACGGGATTAGACGTCTGGCAATTGATAGATAGATAAATAGTAGACCTTCACCAGGACCAGAGTTTATAGAAGGTGGGATCCCTGGAGTGGCCTCTCCTTCTTCAGCTTTTTTATTTTTTTGTTTACCTGCTGCAACATCTTTAAACACTCAGGTTTCTATGACTCACTAGCTTAATATAATCCTCTGGCTTTAGTTAGAACAGAATATTAACGTTGCCCCGACCATGAGAGGGTTACTGGTACCAGTATTAACATTATGGATCTTATGAGTATCAAAACTCAATGATGCGGTCTTCGGAACGCAGCAGACTTAGTAAAGTCCTGTGCAAGAGATTCATAGTTGTTTTACGATAAAGTGCATTGATATTCTGCACCGTGGCGTTGGTGTACTCTGTCCAATCTGACTCGAGGCTGGTGACGGAGATACGCTTCACGTAAGGATACGTAAGACAAATACAACACCAGTACTTTACTATACTGACTCTATTACCAAGAAACAGCTGCTGTCGCCATCAAAGAGGCGTTTAACCCATCACGTCCTGACCACTTTTGCACCTCCGACACCCCCTAGTCCCGACCATTTTTGGAAAAAATTTTTTTGGGCTAAAACCTCCGCTTTTGGTGAGAAACATCGAAAATTCATAGAGAAATCGCTCATCTGAGGTTTGAAATACTCGATACAGGTAGGAGTACCTCCTTACCTTACAGGGTTTTCTATCAGGCTAGCTGCAAGAAAACAAGTTCTATGGGAGGATAACTATTCCACACCACTCCTAAACGGTATTTATTTATTTATTTGGTACGAATTTATGTGTAGTATGAAAGTATATTGGTTTTCAATCAGTAATATAGGCATTATAAGCATTGTTTCACTCACTAACTCATCACCATTCCTGACCTTCTTTTGCCACATTACCTGATCATCATTTCTGACTGTTTCTTCCTCTAATGCTATGTAAACTTTGTCCTCCACATTGTCATCGATTGGGGAATCACTCTCGCCCTGAATGTCTTTATTGGCCAGGTCATTGGTAACAGGTGAATTGCCAAGACAATGGCATGCAGGTGGGGACGGAGGTTATGTGGTGTAAGGCATTGTCCCTGCTTGGCATCTTGTAGAGGATAGAGGAAGGTGTCCCGTGTATACGTACGAAAAATCACGCGCGAAAATTGAAAATTTTGCAAATTAGGGACCTTGCAATTGCAAAACGTACCAGTATGTCGATGGGACTGGCAAATGCAAAATGTTGCAACGTACCCACACGTTGACGGGACGTCTTGAGTTAAACCAGATATGGCTCTGGCAGTTCACTGGGACAGCCAGCTTATTCCTTATCTCTCAGGGAACATTATGTGGAATAGGCTGCCCATATTGGTGCTGACGACAGTATGTGGGAGAAACTGCAGCTGCAGATATCAAAGCTATCCAGTGGGACTGGAACTGGCCAGGACAACCTACTGACGAAACTGTATGCAGCCCCATCCGCCAGTGGGGGTAGACAGCTTGGCCTGTGCCATGTGCTTTGAGACAGTTACCTCCAACACTGACCACTCACCAGGGCTTATGTAATTTTGGATCAGCCACTGGGCAGGCATCTTCTACATTTTGGCTGTCAGCACCACATGCTGGACTTGGTTTTTGCTCCTACTCTAGAAGAGTGCCGGGGGCCAACGGGCTCACCAGCAATCCTCAGTTGCAACCGGTTCCATGCACAATGGTTATCGACTGAAAAAAAGTGTATGGGGACGCCTTCTCAGACGAGTTGCATTCACTGAAAAACAACCGTGGAATTACCAACCACGAGATGGTTATCGCAAGTTTCTACAACTAATGATGTTCTAGGTAGGAAACACACCTCCTCATGGAACCAAGTTTCAATCTCCCGCACCAATGCACCAAGCCTGCCAGATGACAAAAGCTATATACTTCCTCAAGATTTGGCTATTCATGTCACAGTCTCGTTGGTGAGGGAAGCCCAGGGACGGCAAGATATTTTTTTTTTTTCAATGGTTTTCCTCAAACTTTGATTTCTGGCACCAGTGTCCCCCAGCACAAATAAGAATGACCGTAAGTTCCTTCAGCACTTTCATACACACCGACAGTGAAATATCAGTGCAGCCACGTAGCTCAAGATGATCAAATATTTATGGTACCGGTCGGAGGACTCAGTACTTTTCGATCTCTTTCATCGAGGTATGAAGTCGAGCACAGAGCGGGCTGTGTTGAAAGATTCAGAACACAAAGAGGGAAAGGATGATGCACGAAAACAGGCGATGGTGGACCGGATCACAGTTGAACAGAAGATGCCCCTTGATGTTGATCAAAGAGCAGAAAAGTTTTCATAACCTTGGGTTTACTGGATGGATTCCTGACTGAAGACCCTGACACATGGAATCAATGGGACGATTTACTTTGTTGCCCTCACAACAACCAGCTCATCTGGACATGCGAGGTATCGGTCCAACCTTCATTGTAAACTACTATAATAAGTC
This sequence comes from Coenobita brevimanus, assembly GCF_032717465.1. Classification (NCBI taxonomy): domain Eukaryota; kingdom Metazoa; phylum Arthropoda; class Malacostraca; order Decapoda; family Coenobitidae; genus Coenobita; species Coenobita brevimanus. The sequence continues at coordinate 20,951,844 of NC_136987.1, read as the reverse complement.
CTATTAAATCCTGGTCCCAAGTATCCAACAACGATGGAGCAACTGGCCATTTCTGAGGCCCGACCTGCTCCTGGGTAATGACTGGACCTTTGGAAATCATACCTTAGAATATAAACATATAGAATAGACAGTTTGTTAAGTAAACTGTCTGTTTTATCGAACTGCAAGATATGAACTAGGAGTATTTTGTTCAATCTTTAAATGTCGGGTAATATGCTAATTTCTCGTTAAATACTAACGCAGACTACTTGCCACTGGGGATCCTCCGAATCCTTAGATGAAAATGGATACAATGAGCACAGAATAATGAAAATCAAGGAAACACAAGGGCAAAAGGAAAGAAAATGAAACAAGTTCCTGAGGAGTGAGGACCCCCACACATTAATACCAGTCAGGTCCTGCCTCTATAGTTTACGGGGTTCTTTGGGTGGGTGAAGGGGCCTCTACTCGCTAATCCACTACTCTATATTGCCCTCTAATAAAACTTATGGTGGTAAAATAAGAACGTGCTGCGTTCTGTCTCACACTATGCCTTGTTAAATGTTCGATCATTTTATTTTTAACCTTAGACTATGAGACTCTAGTCCTGCACTGAATACAGTTGCTGGAAGTAGCGATAATAAAATAACTGATATTCGTTGTCTTAACAAAAAGTAAGACCGGGCAAGAAATGTACATGTATCCTGCCTAAGTTTTGTCCTCAGTAAATAGGTTTGCACATGCAACTGCAAACCCCTTTATGAAACAAAGGGATTTGTTAAATACATATACACAAAATTATTATGACTTCCGTTAATATGATTAACCCATTTTCTAATCGAGATCGAACCGGTGCTAAATAAAATCGTCAAGCATCAAAAGTTAAAGACGTCATGTAATGAAGGGAAGGTAACCAAAAACGAACATACTTTGTTCTTACGAAAAAGAAAGTGAAATAATAAGACCATCTTGAATCTAATCTAAGATAAGCAATTTCGTCTGACGATGTGAAGTATAAAACTGATTATCGACGACGTAATTTTGACAGAAATAATGCAGACGAGAAAGCATTTGTGTGCTGTCAGCTCCTAGACACAAGTGAAGTATTATGTTGGTATAGTTCTGTTATCTCGAGACTAATATTTCTCCCAGACAAATAGTTTTCTAGGACGGGGGATAAAATGTAGTGAGGGAGTCAGTGAGAGGAAATATTGGATCCCCATGGTTCAAAATCTCCCCTTGACTTAATATTATCCTCAGGAGATAGCAAAAATAACAATGATGTCATCGGGTTGAAAGTTAAGAAAAAGTAAAGTGAAAAAATGACCTTATAAAAGGGAAATGAAACGCGAGATACGGAATACATTATAATCTTCTGACGTTTTAAACTTTTCGCACTGGAAAGGATAAAAAATGTTTTCACTAGTTTCCTGTCAAGAGGCTCCTAAGCCGGCATATTGTAATCGCCTGGCAGCAGCAAGAATAATGTCCTCGGACTGATGGATTAAGCCTGTGTAATCTAACAAAGGATATTTTAATATATGAGTTAAGGGGAGACAATATTAACAGGATAAAGGCGTTCATCCGAAAGAGAAAAAGAGAGTGAAGAGGAAGTGGGAAGAAAAGGCGAGGGTCGTAAAAGAGAAAGTAATTAATGAGTCTGAAAGCGCGATTAAAATGTAAGGAGGGGCAAAGGCGAAAAGAAGATAATGACCAGATTGAATTAGGTGACGGGGTGCAGAGGTGAGGTTGAGGGGAGACGCTGGATGACTGGATAAAATGAAGAGAGAAAGTTTTGTACATGGAATTATATAACGATACTGACGAGTGAGGTGTCACATGAACCCTGTCAAGCTGAGGATCTGCCCTTGTCTTGGTGGTTGACATACTCTTTTTTGAGTTCTGTGTACTCGGGAGTAGTAGGGGTAGGCAGCCTCGCCCCGGGAAGTACTACCGGCAAGGTAACGGGAGACTCAGGGAATAGCCTGGATTCTATTTTCTCTCCTAGGCCTTGGTAGCTGGTTACACATCTTTCTGCCTCAAACACCGGAGGGCATCAGGCTGCCTTCTTTACACAACACACACATCCACATTATATTACATTACCTTAAAACCAGCTATCCTCTTTCCAAAAAACAGCAATCTTGTCATTACATATCATGCACATTTCACAACACATCCCTGCTCTCCCCCCCATAAAATGATCCATGGCTGCTGCTATACTGGGAATGAGTGCTATGGTTTCTCGAGTTATCACCACTGGCAGGGCTGGGTCGTTTGCACAGGGCCCTCCCGGTCGTCATCAAGTGACTGTGCCACCTCCATTGTTGTGGCGCCCTAAATCTGCTCGTCAGTGCAGTAAAATTTTCTTTTGCAATATTGGGGGATTTCACTCCAACATCAACTCTGTTCAATATTTCCTCCAATTTGAATCCCCTGATCTTCTAATTTTGACAGAGACACAAGTAAGCTCCACCTCTGATTTAGCTAGATTTAAATTTTCCTGGTTATATCATGATTCAAAGTTTCAGACCCAAAGGAGGCGTATGTTGCCTTGCTAAATCAGAAATTGCCTGGAGGAGATTACTGAACTTAATTATCCTTATTTCGACTATTCCATATACAAATCAAATTCTTTGAGTAAAATTAAGTATTTCTGTTGTGTTTATCATTCCCCTAATGCTCCTCCAGAGCCGAGTTTATTTGACTCTGTCTTCACAGCTAAGTGTCCTCGACATTAATACTGCATCAGAAATTACTATTCTGGGTGATTTTAATGTCCATAATGTTGAATGGCTCACTTATTCAGCCAGAACTGATGACTCTGGTCTTGAATGTGAGCTATTTGCAGACTCATTTAATCTCACCCAGTTAGTCAGTCAACCCACCCGTGTACCGGACAACCCCGATCAAAATCCCCACCTATTGGACTTGCTTCAAACAATCAATTCAGATAATTATAATGTCGAAGTGAAGTTCCCCCTCGGATCCTCAGATTATTGTCTGATTCAAGCCACCAGTTTAACACCTATCAGACTCTCCTGCTCTGAACCTGTCGTGGGGACTAAATGGCACTACGACAAGGCAGACTGGGGGGGACTCCATAATTTTTTCATGGATGTTCCTTGGACCTCCTTTTTCTCCAAAGATGCAAATTTCACATTGGGCCACATACAGGATTTCATTAAAGTTGGCATGGAAACATTCATTCCCCATCATAGTTACAGAAAAAGATGTAATTCTCTTAAATGTTTTGACCACAATTGTGCTAGAGTAACAGAACATAAAGCAATAGCCTATAACACTTCTACAAGGACCAAAACCAAAGATGCCTTTAACTATTATAAAAATATCAGAAACCATAACAAAACTGTTATCAATCTTTCTAAATCAAACTTTCTACACAGACAATCTAACAAACTACTAAACAACCTAAATGATAACAAAATATTCTGGTCAGCCCTTAATTCACTCAAAACTAACTTCACTTCCACCTCTTCCATTCCACCTTTACAGTACCCCAATGGAAATCTAGTAATTGACCTATGTCGAAAAGCCAAACTTCTTGTTGACATTTTTTCAACAAACTCAACCACAAACACAGAAAATCACAATATTCCTGTACTTGATTTTGATTCCCCTCAAGTACCACCTTTCATGATTCACACCAGATATGTACAAGTTGTATTACAGAATCTTTCAGCAGACAAAGCCACTGGTCCAGATGAAATTCCTTCAATAGTACTCAAAAATTGCTCCTCAATGTTGGCTCCTATAGTTGCAAAATTTTTCCGTTTATGCATCCGTACCTCAAGTTTTCCAGCCTCTTGGAAAGAAGCAAATATCCATCTTGTTCCTAAAAACGGGGCAACTTCTGATCCATCGAACTATAGACCAATTGCAATAACTTCCGTTCTCGGTAAAGTTTTTGAAACACTAACCAACAAACACATACAGTAGTCAAGCATCTAGAAATCAATAAATTAATCAATGATTGGCAGTATGGATTTAGACAAGAACGTTCAACTGTAGATATTCTTTGCCTTCTTACCCATGAGCTTAACAAAACAATAGACGAACATGGTGAAACACACTTGATATTTCAAAAGCATTTGACAGAGTATGGCATCATGCCTTATTGTCTAAGATGTCACACTATGGCCTTGCATCACTGGTTCCTCTAATATCTTCTTACTTTCATAATAGAAAAATACGGATCATGGTAGATGGAATTTATTCTCAGTTTCATTCCATACATGCTGGCGTACCTCAGGGATCAGTTTTGGCGCCAACCCTCTTTCTCATTCATATTGATGACCTCTTATCTGTCACGCACAACCCAATACACTCTTATGCTGATGACTCGACCCTTCATAGTTCTTTCACATTTAGTACCTCCTTTACATAATTTGATATTATAAATTCCCAAATAAACACAGCAATTTCTCTGAACCAGGACCTTTCTAAAATTAATCAATGGGGAGAAACAAAGCTGGTCTCATTTAATGTTCAGATAACTAAATACATTAATTTCTGCAACAGAAAGAATCTCTTAGACACTCACATAATTTTAAACGATGTCAGTATTCTCATATTCACTACAATTGATATCCTAGGTGTTACTCTAAACCCCAACCTAAGCTGGACAGCTTATGTTAAATCCCTTGCTAAAAATGATTCCAAAAAACTGGGACTTATGTACAGAGTTTGTGAGTTCTTCACTGATGAGCAGATGGCCACAATATACAAAAGTCATGTGCGTTCTCAGATCGAATACTGTTCACCACTGTGGAGTGGATGTGGAGCGGTTGCATTGAGGCAGTTGGACAAAATTCAAAATAAAGCCATTAAATCAATCATTAATCCTACCATTAGGCAGGACCTTCCTCCATTATCAGAACATAGAGATGTTGCTTCTTTAGCACTATTTTATCGATATTTTTACCGTAAGTGCTCTAACGAACTGGCTTCAACTGGGCCTCCTCTTCTCATTTTCTCCCGAAATACTCGTGCAGCTGGGAGCGCCCATGAACTCACACCACACTCTCTCCTCCACAATGCAGAACCTCTGCTTATCAAAATTAATTTATCCCCAGAACTACTACTCTCTGCAATTCACTTCCTGGGAGTTGCTTCCCACATACATTTAATCCACTCGAATTTAAATTCAATTGTTATAAGTATTTTATGAACGGAGGATGCCTGTAGGCACATGGACTTATTTTTTTTTCCTTTGTTTTTCCTTCCTCCATTGATTATCCAAAAAAAAAAAAAAAAATGGAAAGAAGGGTTCGTTGTCTTATCCCTGGATACTAGGCTGAAAACTAAATAAATGAATATGGGCAGGCAGATTAAAATGAATATTTAGTTACAATATAGAAAGGTGTGAAGATCTGGGAAAATGCAATGCAAAAGAGATGAGTGATAATTTAGCTGGAATATAATTACATGGTGAGTGTGGAGTGACCTAAACCGTTCTGATGATGACTGGTATTAAATTACACTGATTACTCTGAGTCCTGGCGAGACAAACAGAGAGACAGAAGCGGAGGAGCAGAATCGACATTACCCAGTCACAATAACTGGAGATTGGGTATGGAGAGCAGGTCCAATAATCCCTACACATCTTGTGATCCTCCATACACAAGAACCAATAACTTCCCTTTACCTATTTCACTTCATTTTTCTTGCTACTTTCAGATGATTTTACTCGGCTTTGGTATAGGTCTTGTGTGACGGGGTAAATCAGACTATTACAGTGTATCCACACCAGATTGAAAACTTTATTCAAAGATAAACATTATCTTTTGACACCATCAAGAATCGAATATATTCTACGCCGTCATGTTGCAGAGAATTACGACAACGTACTTGAGATTGTGTTTGAGGTGCCTGAACATCTCCATCATGCATTTACCCATCTTGCCTTGTGCTGCATTAACCACAAAGAGAAAAATGTGTTTGTTACTTATACGAAATTCATTTTGTTGAATAAATGTTATATTTACTAAATATATTGTAATGCCAAGTCATCATACAACTCCCACAGCTAAATTCTAATAAGTTAGCAAAGCTGCTTTCATTAATTTAACAATATCTTTTGCTGGCGGAAAAAATGTTTTTTTTTCATCAAACAAATTTGGCTAAACCAATATTTTTTTATCCTATGTCCAGTATTTGAATGAAGATGATGATGATGATGATGATGGTGGTGATAAATCAGTAACTCTTCCTAAATAACGAAGTACAGTATCTAAACACTGCAGTATAAAAGCCTGGATAAATCCACCACATTAGTATCGGAACCACAATATTCTGCATGCCTTCTGCATCATGTCCGACTACTATTTCAATGTTGTTGACATTTTGAATGAGACGACAAGCCCCGATAACCCTTGACTCCGAAGGCGTACTTTTCGAACTGGAGAAGAAAGCGGTGAAAAGTTAAGTAAGAGTAAGATGAGATCGGATGAGGAATTTGGAAGGAATTCGAGTGTAAAGCGGAGGTGGGGTCGCCCATCATCCAACACTCAGTGCAATGATACTGTATTCCAGAGTAACTCTACATTGATCGACAAGAATAATGGTTTCCTATAATCCAGGAAGTAATTTAATACACTGGGTGGTAACCTTATAACCAACTAATACGTGTTCTTGACTTGTAAACAAGTGAGTCGGCGGAGGGTTAGTGCCCCTTCCCGGAAAACAACTCAACAGGCAAACACTGCCTAGGACTAAGACATACCAACAGGTGACGACCAAGGACAGCACAAAGGACATGGTACGGATTTCAACGTGGAATGTAAGCGGTGCGAATGATAAGGTGAAGGAGGGAGAGATTGTCCAGGTGCTTGAGGATTGACTGAGACTAAATGGTGAGGTGAGAGTGTAAGAGAGTGGGAGAATGGATGGAGTAAATGTGAGGGAGAAGGTAAGAATGAGTGGGCAAAAGAGAGTGTATGTATTGTTGTGTGCAAGAGATGGAAAAAGAGTATAAAATAGTATGCATCAGTTGATTCAAGGATTCTGTGGGTAATAATGACAGTAGGATTCCAAATGTAGGCGATTGTGTGCCTATATGCGCCAACAGATGACCGTGCAAGCAGAATGAAGGAGGAGTTTTAGGACAAATGATAGAGTGTTTTTAACTGGAGATATGAATGAAAAAGTAGGGAATGTGAAGGTGGATGAACTAGTTGGTGAGTGGGGTGTGCCTATAGAAATGGATGAGAATGGCAGTTCTGTAGTGGACACTTGTGCAGGGAGGGGGTTGGTGATAGCCAATACCTTCTTTAGGCACAAAATGATCCACAGGTATACATGGCGAGTGATGAGAAGGGTGGGTGATGAACTGACTGAACGGAAGGCAATGATTGATTATGTGTGTGTGGATAAGAGAATGAGAAGGTGTGTAACTGATGCAAGAACATACAGAGGTTGTGGGAGGGGACTTTATGACCACCACTTTGTGGTGGTGAAAGTCAAGGTACAATTGCAATGGAGGAATAGAACGAGAGAAGGACAGGAGGAAGTAGTCCATGCAAGGAGGGTAGAAAGTTTGCAAGTGGATGCAAAAAAGGCAGCATATAAGAGAGAAGCGAAGGAGCAATTGGGTAAATAGGATTTGGAGCAGATGAGGGAGGTGGAAGGTGGAGGCAAGTTATTCACGGAAGAAATCTGTGCAGCATGTGAGGTGATGTGTGGTGTGAAGAGGAGACGAATGGGGATCAAAGAACAGTATGGTGGAATGAAAAGGTGAGGCAAGCTGTGTCGCAAAAGAAGAAAACATATAGTGAGTGGATGGGAGGCAGAAGCATGGAGGAAGATGAGAGACAGAAGAGAAAGTTATATGTAGAAAGGAAGAGAGAGGTGAAAAGATCAGTAAGAGTAAGACGAGCGTGGATGAGGAATTTGGAAGTATTTTGAGCGTAAAGTGGAGGGAATATAAGAAAATGTTCCGCAAGGAGGGTACAGAGCGTTAGACAGGGTAATATTGAATTTCATAGAGGAGTGAAATATTAAAATGGTAGGTTGATAATGGAGAATGGAGAAAAAGTGAGCAGATAGAGAGAAAACTTTAAAGAATTGTTAAACACAGAAAGTGAGAGCAATGCGAGTATAAGTGGCTGGGGAATGGCTGGGAGGAGGAAAGTGAGAAAGGAGGAAGAGATCAGTAAAGTGGAAGTATTGGCAACAATGAAGTTAAAACGGAGAAAGCCCCAGGATTTGATGGAGCGTGTGTTGATGTGCTGAAGCATGGGGATGAGAGAGTAGTAGAATGGATGTGGAAGATGTGCAGATTGGCCTGGGAGGACGGCAGAGTCTCGGAAGATTGGAAGTCAGGTATAATTATTTGCCTGTATTAAGGAAAAGGGGAAAAAGAAGTATGTGGTAATCATGGAGGCATTTGGCTTCTTAGTATAATAGGAAAAGTGTATAATACGATACTTATTGACAAAGTTAGGGAAATAACACAGGATTTAGTTGGAGAAGAACACGGAGCTTTTAGGGAAGGAAGAGCTTGTGTAGATCAGATAGTCATTATTATTTCTTTAGTGGAAAAGTTTCTAGAGAAGAGAAATAAGTTGTATGCAGCCTCCAAGGATTTGGCGAAAGCATATGACAGAGTGGATAGACAAGGAATGTGGAAAATATTTAGAATATACGGAGTAAATCGGACGCTCTTGAATGATATGTATGAGGGTCCTAAGTCTGCAGTGCGTGAGAATGGTGAACTGAGTGAATTTTTGTATCTGACTGTTGGATTGAAACAGGGACGTATCGTCTCCATGATTGTTCAGTCTGTATATGGATGGGGCTATAAAAGAGATAGAAGGTAGGGCAGTTGAAGTTAGAGCAGCTCTAATGAGGAGGGTAGCCTTTGGAAACTTTCTGTTCTGTTGTTTGCAGATGATACTGTATTGTTAAGTGAAGTCGAAATGGAACTGCAAGGCTTGGTGAATGAGTTTGGGAGAATGTGTAAGAGACGGAATCTAAAGGTGGCTTTAGGGATGATTGAAGTTATGGTCTTCGAGAGAAATGAAGTCACTGATTGCACAGTGAGGTTGGATGATGAGGAAATGGAAAATGTGAGTGCACTTAGGTACCTGGGTAATGTGAAAATTAAGGATGAATGTTTGGAGGATCCTACGTGTCCAGTGGGGTTGGTGGAGGATTAGTGCCCCTCCCTGTAAAACAATTAACTCTAAGCCCTTGACCACCCCGTTTGGGATACATGGCGTCTGGCAATAGATGGATGGATGGATGGTTTGGAGGATGAAGTGCTTGAAACAGTACAACAGGGAAGAAAGGTTGCTGGTTCTTTGAAAGCAGAGATAAGAAATAGGGAAGTGAGCATGACTGTAAAAAGGTCGCTGCATTATAATAATTTGATACCAATTCATAAGTATGGAAGCAAAACTTGGACCCTGTCGGAAGGGCACAAGTCAAGAGTGAGAGTAGTGGAAATGAGTTATATGAAAGGAGCAGGTCGAGTTACGTGGAGAAACAGACTGATAAATGAGGAAGTGAAGGATGGTTGTGGTGCAGATGTGGATGTGATAGGATGCGTTAGGAGAAATATCTTGAGATGGTTTGGCCATGATAAGAGGAAGGAGAGCGAGAGACTAACGAGGAGAATATATGTGCGTGAAGTAGAGTGGGGCTGAGGGAAGGGGAGGCCGAGCATGAAACGGAGGGATGGAGTGGAGAGGTTTATAAGTGAGGAAGTGTGAGCTGGGGTGAGGGCAGCGAAATGGCGGGGGACAGGGCGACATGGAAGCGATTTGTCTGTGGTCATCCCTTACAGGATTAGGGCGTCTGGCAGTAGATAAATAGACAGACAGAGAAGTTAGATGTCACCATCATTCAGTCCTTCACTACTATGGTCCGTGTTTCATGCTGAACATTAGCACTCAGGCATTCCAATATCTAGGCCCTGCATTTTGATTTTCGACATTATTTGAGTTTGCTCCATGCACCTGACTGTCCAATGATTTTTTAAAAAATCCAATCACTTTTGTTTTTGCATGACTTATAACCCATCCACTAACTTTGGTTGAAATCGAAGTAAAATTGAGTTTATCTTGCTCTGTGTCTTGACCTTCCACCGATTAATTTCGAAGTCGAGTCTACTTACCGATGACTAACCTTCATATGTTCCAAAGAGCGTGATCATTATTGAACTAACACTTTTAAACCCTCATGTGTCCTTTGACTAATTGTTCACAAAATCGAATTCCTTCAACCTTGACATACCCTCAAGCCATACACCAGGTTTTATTCTAAATCACATGGGAAGAAAACTGTTTACGTTAACCTTGCCCCGTGACCTTGACACTTGCCCTATTGTTAAAAAAAAAAAAAAAAAATCAATCCCTTGGTTGACTGTCACCCTTCCACCAAGTATGGCCTGGATCAGATTAACTGTTTTAGATAATATGTTCACACACAAACGCAAGTAGGACGTTAAACTTGCCCTGTGACAGAGACCTTTGTTCTCAGAATCAAATATCTTCATCCATGCGATGCCCTCAGCCTTTACACCAAGTTTGGTATAAGTCGTACTATAGATGCTGAAGTTAATATTGCTCTATGGCACAGGACCAATTCTTAAACAAAAACAAAAAAACTGTTCTTCCCTTGGCTGATTCTCAACTCTTCCATCAGGTTTGGTTAGATTCGGATCTAACTATTTGAGTTACAAACACACACACACACACACACACACACACACACACACACACACACACACACACACACACACACACACACACAGATACCTATCGATATAGCCGCCGTCAACCGCATACACGGGTGCAATACAATCACCAGCAAGTAATTTGATTTAAATAAGGAAAACGTCACTGGATTTAAAAGGTTAAAGAACTGTTTGAAACGAACTCCAGTGTTTCATTCATTTATTCACCATCTAATCTTGTGTTGCCCAATGAGGGGCGTAGGAGCCAGGGGCTAGGCAGTTGGTCCTGACATTTAAGATGAGAGTGACCAGCCTCACTCATCCCTGAGTGGCATTACGTGGGCAATAAACCGCAACCATACCTCGGTTATAAACCTGCACCGGCTCAATCCGATTGGAGAACCTTAAGTGCCCACTAAACCACCAGGCGCCATAATTTGGTTATATGGTTACCACCCAGCGTAGTAAATGGTTTCCTGGTGTACAGGAAACCATTTGCCTTGTCACTCAGTGTAGAGTCACTCGAAAACAGAAGGAAAAGGAAAGAATGAAGGAAAGAAATACAGATGAGGAAGGATGGAAAGAAGGAAAGAAGAGAGGAAAGGGCAGGCATCCGACAGCAGCACTACATCAAGTGAGTGGATGGTGAGCGCCCCCATCAACCACGATCTAGCCTTTCAACGGATGAAATTACTGTGTAGTACCCAAGGCCATATCCGTACTGTGTGTTGAGATGTTTATCTACGAAAGTAAATAATAATCATATACTGTATCTCTACGTCACTGTTTAACCCATTAGCTCCCATAGTTCGCGTGCAAGGGATTTTGCTGGAACGATGCTAGGCGTACCGCCCTCCGCCTATCAGTTCATAGTCGCGAAGCTCACAGGTCCCTACCCCGAGGTTCCCTTCTCAATTAAATTTTCCAAATGCCCAGTTCTGTCCTATAGTGAGGACCCTGGGCGCTGATGGGTTAATTTACCAAGATCGTAGAAAAAAAAAATATTATACTTACTCTAATTTCATGACAATAGCACCTTTCCTAAAGTTTGATGGGTGCTTCCCCCTCATTATCCACCATCCCCTTCAAATACAGTCCTGGTGCCATCTGAAACCACATTATTTTGGCGCTGTGTGTGTGTGTGTGTGTGTGTGTGTGTGTGTGTGTGTGTGTGTGTGTGTGTGTGTGTGTGCACGCGCGCGCGTTTTTAAAGCTCTAAGCATAAATTTGACAGGCAATTTCTTGAGGGTCAGTAACCCTCCTAAGTGTTATATGTCAACACTGTTCTTATTGAACATATGCAACAGCTGTCATTCAGTACGGGTGTGATGGCAATAATGTGTGTGTGTGTGTGTGTGTGTGTGTGTGTGTGTGTGTGTGTGTGTGTGTGTGTGTGTGTGTTTAAACGCAATGTGGGTCTTCAAGAAGTTCAATAAACTCTGTCTTAACGAAATTCCAGTCATCTAAGTGTTCCATGCCCCAGACTGGTGATAAACTCGCGTCATTTCGAACATCAGATCGCCTCTCTGCCCAGTGCACCACCATCCCTTCACCCCATTTTCTGAGACTGGGGAATCTTATACAGTACGGTGTAGAATTATATGACATGTTGTCTGGCTTATGGAAAATGGGAAAGCAATAACTGCGGAAGTGTAAGCTTTGTATAATCTTCCCCTGATATACTGGGAAAGCACGCTTCCTTCAGAAGGCTAATCCAGACTAAACCATATAACATGTAAGCCGTCTGGAGAGAAGAGTAAACACGAGAGTGTACTCCAGTTTTATTCACATCACAACCTGCAGTAGATTACTACTGAAGAAGGGAGAAAAAGTGAGCAGATGGAGAGAACACTTTAAGGAATTGTTGAACATAGAGGATGGAAGCAATGCGAGTATAAGAGGCTGGGGAATGGCTGGGAGAAGGAGGGAGGTGAGAAGACAGGAAGAAATCAGTAGGATAGAAGTTGTAGAAGCAATGAAGAATGTCAAATTGGGGAAAGCCCCAGGAATTGATGGAGTGTGTGGTGAAATGCTGAAGCATGGAGGAGAGATAGTGGTAGAATGGATGTGGAAGATGTGCAAATTGGCCTGGGAGGAAGGTAGATTCCCGGAGGATTGGAAGTCAGGTATAATTATTCCCTTGTACGAAGGAAAAGGGGAAAAAGAAATGTGTGGTAATCATAGGGGCATTTGTCTTCTTAGTGTAATAGGAAAAGTATACGGTAGGATGCTTATTGACAGAGTTAGGGAAATAACAGAGGAATTAGTTGGAGAAGAACAGGGAGGTTTTAAGAAGGGAAGAGGTTGTGAAGATCAGATATTCATTCTTAGATCTTTAGTGGAAAAGTTTCTAGAGAAGGGAAAGAAGTTGTATGCGGCTTTCATGGATTAGGAGAAAGCATATGACAGGGAGGATAACAAGGATTGTGGAAAGTATCAAGAATATATAGAGTAGATGGGAAGTTGTTGAATGCTGTGAAGAGTATGTATGATGGTGTTAAGGCTGCAGTGAGTGTGGGTGATGAACTGAGTGAATTTTTCTCTTTGAAGGTTGGGTTGAAACAGGGATGTGTCATGTCTCCATGGTTGTTCAATCTGTACATGCATGGGGTAATAAATGAAGTACAAGGTAGGGCAGTAGATGTTGGGGTGGCCCTGGTGAGAGAGGGTACTGTTTGGAAACTCCCTGTACTGTTGTTTGCAGATGATACCGTGTTGTTGAATGAAGACGAAGGGGAGCTGCAAAGCTTGGTGAATGAGTTTGGGAGAGTGTGTAAGAAACGGAATCTGAAGGTGAATGTAGGGAAGAGTATAGTGATGGTCTTTGAGAGAGAGGAAGTCAGTGAATGTACAGTGAGATTGGACGAGGAGGAAATGGAAAATGTGAGTACGTTTACGTACTTGGGTAGTGTGATGAGTAAGGATGGAAGTTTGGAGGGTGAAATGCTTGAAAGGGTACAACAAGGAAGAAAGGTTGCTGGTTCTTTGAAAACAGTGATAAGAAAGAAGGAAATGAGCATGAAAGGGAAAAAGTTACTACATGACAGTACTGTGATACCAAATGAGTTATTTAAGAGGAGCCTGTGGAGTCACATGGAGAGACAGGCTGACAAATGAGGATATAAAGGCGCGTTGTGGTGTGGATGTGGATGTGATAGGAAGCATTAGCAGGAAAACACTGAGGTGGTTTGGCCAGAGCCAACCCCTGAATCACATCATCTTTACGTTTCTGCCCGGAATCGTGCTAAGTCTGTTCTTCGCTCTACTAAAAATAATTTCATCCATACTAAATGCTCTCAACTATCCAACTCGAATTCTTCCCGCTCCTTCTGGCACCTTGCCAAAAATCTTTCTAACAACTTTACCTCATCATCCTTCCCTCCTCTTTTCTACTCTGATGGTTCTGTAGCTATTTCTTCTACTGATAAAGCAGATCTCTTCGCACAGACTTTCTCCTCCAATTCCACCTTAGACGATTCCGGTGCTGTTCCTCCATCACTTGCCCCCTCTGACATCCTCATGGCTGACATTAAAAATTCTTCAGTTGATGTATTTTCTGCCATCACTGGCCTCAGTACTAACAAGGCATATGGGCCTGATGGGGTCCCTCCTGTTGGTCTCAAGAACTGTGCTTCTGTGCTTACACCCTGCCTAGGCAAACTCTTTCGCCTTTGTCTGTCAATTTGTACCTTTCCTTCTTGCTGGAAGTTTGCTCTCATTCAGCCAGTCCCAAAGAAGGGTGACCACTCCCAACCCTCCAACTATCGTCCAATTGCTTTAACGTCCTGTATTTCAAAAGTTTTCGAGTCAATTCTCAATAGAAAAATATTAAGGCATCTTTCCTATCACAACCTTCTTTCCAATCGTCAGTATGGGTTCCGTCAGGGATGCTCCACTGGCGATCTTCTCACCTACCTTTCAGACTCCTGGTCATCCTCCTTTCGGGACTTTGGCGAAAGCTTTGCCATTGCACTTGACATCTCAAAGGCTTTCGATCGAGTCTTGCATAAATTTTTAATTTCCAAACTGCCCTCCTACGGTTTCTATCCTTCTATCTGTGCCTTCATCGCTAGCTTCCTTTCTGGTCGTTCTATAGCCGCTGTTGTAAACGGCCATCGTTCTTCTCCTAGATCTATCAACAGTGGTGTTCCTCAGGGCTCTGTCCTATCACCAACTCTCTTCCTTTTATTCATCAATGATCTTCTAAGCTGTACATCTAACCCTATCCATTCATACGCTGATGACTCCACCCTTCACCTTTCCATTCGGTTCCCGCATCGCCCATCTCAACAGTTGCTTCAACAAACAAGGGATGAGGCTATGGCACACCTAATGTCTGAATTGGCTCGTATCTCTGACTGGGGCAAAAGTAATATGGTTGTTTTTAATGCATCTAAGACTCAGTTCTTACACCTATCAACCCGACAAAATCTTCCACAGGTATACCCATTAATGCTTAATAATATTCAGCTTAATCCTGCATCATCCTTGAACATGCTTGGGGTTTCATTTACTCGGGACTTATCTTGGAAAGATCATATTACATCTCTTGTAAAATCTGCTTCCAAGAGATTGGGTGTGCTAAGCCGACTCCGCTCTTTCTTTACCCCTGCACAATTGTTGACTCTATACAGGGGTTTTATCCGCCCCTGTGTGGATACAACTCTCATGTGTGGGGAGGTTCCCCACATACAGCCCTTCTCAATAGGGTGGAGTCAAAGGCTTTTCGTCTCATTAACTCTCCTCCTCTTACTGACTCCCTTCAACCTCTGTCTCTTCGCCGCACTGTTGCATCTTTATCTCTTTTCTATCGCTACTTTAATGATCACTGCTCCTCTGAACTGTCTGCTTGCATTCCTCCACCTCTACGAAGGGCGCGTAGCACCCGTCTGGCAGCAAACTCTCATCCCTTTTCTGTCCAACTCTCTAATGCAAGAGTTAACCGTTACTCCCAGTCTTTCATTTATGCAACAGGTCAGTTCTGGAACTGTCTCCCTCTGTCTGTATTTCCTGCTGCCTATGATCTTCAGTCTTTCAAACGCAGTGTGTCCAGGCATCTCAAAATTATCGGATCTTGAATTTGGCTCTCTATTGTATTTTGTTTTTCTCTTTGAGGGAACTGTTACTGCGGGCTCATGGCCTTTGGTTCCTTCTTCCTCGCATAAAAAAAAAAAAATGTGGACAGGATGGAGGGTGAGAGACTGACGAGGAGAGTGTATGTAAGTGAGGTGGAGGGGGGGAGAGGGAGGGGGAGGCCGAGGATGAAATGGAAGGATGGAGTGGAGAGGTATATGAGAGAGGGGGGTGTGAGTTGGGAGCAGGGCAGTGAAATGGCGGGGGACAGGGCGACGTGGAGGCGATTTGTTTGTGGCCACCCCGTACGGGATTGAGGCGTCTATCAATAGTTAGATAGATAGTTAACAACCTGCAGTTATGACGGTTAGGGTGTTTTGAGCATGTATGACAGTTTAAAAGAAGAGATACTCATGTTCAACTCCCGACAGTGTTTAAAGTCTTCAAGCAAGATAGATTTTTTTAGACTATTCAATATCTTGAGAAAGAGAGGAAATCATGTGAAGAAGGTGAGTGGAAAAGGATGCAGAAGGTAAAGAATACGTGGGCAGGAGAGTGAGACCAAGGAAAATAAGAAACAAATGAGCAGAAGTTCAGATAATAGGAGGCGTATTAACCAATGCCTATTTTACCTGATTAAATGAAAAGAAAAATAAAATAAAGGCAACAAGTTTAACCAAGACACTGATTTAAACAATTATGCTAGAGGATTTATCAACGCTAATATATATATATATATATATATATATATATACATATATATATATATATATATATATATATATATATATATATATATATATATATATATATATATATATATATATATACATATATATATATATGGTACAGGCTCAACCAGTGCATATAACAATGGGAGGAAGTGGAGAAACAGCTCTTTCCCCCCACACCTCACTTCTGTAAATCAAACATCAGAAAACAAGAATAAACAAGAAGCGGTGCCTACACACAGCAAACCCGTCCCTGGCAGTGATTCTAGTGCTGACGTATAAACACAACACGATATCTAGTCAAAGATGTCACATATCAATTTCTGAGTAAATCAGATAAAAATTGACGATTTTATGCTAATATGAAATTTTAGGCCCGACCCACTTTACACTGGACCTCTCTAGCGCAATCTGGTGGGGGGGGACTCCCTGATGTAATGAGGCATGTTATTGGCTGCAGATTTGATAGATGCACCTTTAGGTTTTGGTTTCATGTCAATATGGCGAATTTTAAAGGAGTTATGGCGAAAAACGATTTTTACCCGTCCCCGTTTCTTTTACGTTTTGGGGGCCTACATACAGCCTGGGCCATGGCCCAGTTTGGCCCAAAATTTAGTTAAGTAATCAGAAGGTCTTAGCCCATCATCGTCAATCGAAAGCCCTTGTGATGTCAAGGGCAATGGCAAAGTTTTCGTCAAAGTTCCGAAAGGAGGATGATCAGGAATCTGAAAAGTAGGTGAGAAGATCGCCAGTGGATCTTCCCTGGCGGAACCCATACGGACGATGGGAAAGAGGGTTGTGATAGGAAAGGTGCTTTAAAATTTTTTTTTAATAACTGAGCCAAAAACTTTTGAGACACAGGATGTTAATGCAATTCGGCGATAATTAGAGGGTTGGGAATGGTTACCATTCTTTGGGGCAGGCTAAATGAGGGAAAAATTCCAGCAAGAAGGTAAGGTACAAGTTGACAGACAATAGCGAAAGAGTTTACCTAGGCAGGGTGTAAGCACAGATGTACAGTTCTAGAGGACAACAGGAGGGACCCCAACAGGCCTATAATCCTTGACAGTATTGAGGCAGAAAATACAACTGAAGAATTTTTAATGTCAGATATAGAAAGTCATAGGGGGGGAAGTGATGGAGGAACAGCATCGGAATCGTCTAAGGCGGAACTAGAGGAGAATATCTGAATAAAGAGTTCCACATAATTAGTAGAAGATATAGCTACAGAGTCATCAGAGTGGAAAAGAGGAGGGAAGGATGATGAGGTAAGATTGTTGGAAAGGTTTTGGGCAATGTGCTAGACGGAGTGAGAAGGGTTAGATCTGGACATTTCAGAGCACTTAGAACGAATGAAATTATTATTTGCGGAGCAAAGAACAGACATAGCAAAATTCTGGACAGAAACATAGGTGAAATTCAGGGGTGGGTTGGCTCCGGTACCTTCTGTAGGCGTTCTCCTTGTTTTGGACAGCATTAGAACAAGCGTGATTGCCTTCACATCCCGTTCCTAAGGCCCAGTAGTCCTCCTACATTCCACACACCTCCACATGTCATCATTTCGGTGCTGACACCCACCATCCATATTGAATTCATGCATGGGCTGCCTCATAGCTGACTGGTGTACTGGTATTAGTGGGAGGATTTTTACATGTCGCACGGTTGTCCGGCAGATAAGTAAAGTCTACTTTTAACGAAATTCAAATCCTTAAACTGTTCCCTGCCCCAGCCGGTATTCGAGTTTGTGTGAATTATGACTGCAGGCAATCTCTCTACCGATTCGGCCACCGCCTCACCCAGTGCTTCCGTGCCCGAGAGAATAACCTCCGTAATGCGCAAGGCACACTGAGATGGCTCACAGACTTGGAGGCAATAATCATTCCAGGGAAAATCAAAAGAGTATTGTCTGAAGGCCTCCCAATCAGCAGCTCCAAAGGACCACAGTCGCCGGTTCTTGGGAGGGTGCACAGGCCTTACTGGAGTGACAGAACAGGTTAAGGTGATAAACTTGTGAATAGAGGAGCCCAACAGAGAGAAAAGATTAACGGAGTAAACAGAAGGATTAGTTGTAAGGGAGAGGTCAAGTATGTTTGAACTCTTTCCAAGGCGGTCAGGGACACAGGGTGCTGTGCAAGCTGCTCTATGTCTTTAAGGAGAGAAAAGATGTAGGCTTGTTCACCAGGTGGATCAGTGAATGGAGAGGAAAGCCAAAGGTGGTGGTGAACATTGAAATCACCTAGAAAGGAGATTTCAGAGAAAGGAGAAATTCATAGGATGTGTTCCATCTGAGAAGTAAAACGATCGACTAATTTTTCATAGTCTGTTGCATTATGGGATAAGTAAACAGCACAGATATATTTAGTTTAAAAGTGACAGGATAGCCGAAGCCAGAGTGTAGAGAATTCAGAAGACTCAAGTTACAGAGCACGAGAGCAAGTTATGTTGTTGAGTACCTATCCACAACAATAACCTTTGGCTTTGAAATGATTATTGAGACAGTAGGAGGATACAGAGAAGGGTTTACTATCAGTCGCCTTAGACAGCTGAGTCTCAGTGAGGAAGAGAAGGTGAGGTTTAGAGGAGGAGTGGTAATGCTCAATAGAGAGAAAGTTTAAGGAAAGGCCGTGAATGTTACAGAAATGAAGAAGTGAGTCAGACAATGGTTTCAGGCGTCACATTTTTTTTTTTTATGTGCTCAACCCTGGGCATAGGCTTCACAACCTGCTCCCAAGGCCCATTATTCCTCCCACATATCATACACCTCTACATGTCACCACTTCGGTACTAACACCCACCGTCCATATTGAATACATGCTAGGGCTGTCTCATACAGGACTGGTGTATTGGTATTAGCGGGGGTATTTTTACGACATGTCGGCGGGTCTTCTGGTAGATCCGTAAAGTCTGCTTTACATGAAATTCAAATCCTTAAACTATTCCCCGCCCCAGCGGGGATTTGAACCTGGGTCCGGTAGAACCGCAGACCACCTCTCTATCGACTAAGCCAAATTGGTCATCACAAGGTGTATTACCGCTGAGGTGGGTACATGTGAAGGTGAGTGGCATGTATGACTGCTGAGCCTCAGGGAATGGACTGTTAAGTCTAGACTCATTGGGATACATAAAAAAATCGCATTTATTGAAAGTAAAAAAAAAAAATGGTGGTAAAGCAATAAAATGGTGTGCTGGAATACGGATGGTAAACAGCAGAACTCCAGGCACTAATTCAACCTCACGTGGCCTGCCCTCATCCCTACTTGCCAACTTCCTCCCGTTATCACCCGACTTTCTCACCCATGGGACTTGCCTCGTCTTCCCGACTTCCTCTTGTGCTGACTTCTTGCCCTGACTTCTGTTGCTCTCTGACCTTCTTTTTCTTTCCAAACCACCCTGTTTTCCATCATCCTTTTAACAATTATCGCTTTCTACCAGTCTTCTCTCTCTCTCTCTCTCTCTCTCTCTCTGTCTGTCTCTCTCTCTCTCTCTCTCTCTCTCTCTCTCTCTCTCTCTCTCTCTCTCTCTCTCCCAGCATTACTATTCCACTCGGCATTCCATTATCCCTGCTCCAGGTTTTCAAAACATTTCACATATTTCTTTCTGACACTCCATTCCTCCACTTTGCATTTCATTTTCTCCTCTGGTTCACTTCGTCCACGGTATATAATATCTTTTTCCTGCTTTGCATTCCGTTCTTCTTTTACCAAATTTTCAGATACTGGAAAGGTCTCTTCTGAAACATTCTCTCTCTCTCTCTCTCTCTCTCTCTCTCTCTCTCTCTCTCTCTCTCTCTCTCTCTTCGCAACTTCAGTGTCTCTCTACTCTTGTACTCGTCCTCTCCTTTCCTCCTGCTTCCCCTCCTTCAATCGCCATGTTCCCTTTTTCAAAGTGCGTATTATGTCAGCAGAAAAATACTTCATCTTAGATCGGTCGAATTATCCTAGAGACAATGGCCATAAAATTGTTGGCAAATGGGCAAACAAGCCCATCAATCGCAGCCAAGCAACAACCCCTGCAGAGCGGTCACTTGCAGTAATGTGATGTTCCCTTGTAGTAGAGAGCACTTCGCCACATCAAGACGCAGAGAAGAATGTGGAGGTTTGGTCCTTGGATGGACGCCACATTTGCGTCTTTCCACCCAGTTAACAGGGACATCATAGCAGGCTCCACATCACCCTCTCATTTGGCTCTATGGTTACCACGCATCATTATAAATGGTTTCCTGGGTTACAGGAAACTATTAGGTTTGTCACTCAGTGCAGAGCCACCTGAAACGGAAAGAAGAATAATCAGAAGTGTTAGCAAGGATGGAAAAAATAGGAAAAAAGGAAGGCAGACACAGAAAATAATGATAAAGGTGAAGGAAGAAGTTGACGACGCTACATCAAGTGAGTGTATGATGGTCGCCACCGCCTACCAGCACCAAGAGAAATGTGAACACACGGAACAGTATGACACGTATATGCCAGACTGTGAAACAATACTAACATTCATCGTCATTAATTATTTGGTTTCTATTCCTCTAAATATGTTCATTTGTTTGTAATACATGTATGTAGAATTGTTTTCAACAATATAAAGCATACAGGATATAACGGCAGAACAATATCTACATTTACTCTACCTACTGTTTACCTTGGCGTTACTTTCATTTCAGGTTAGGATAGTGTTGGTTACGTTTTCCATTAATTGTTTCCCGTGATTTTCCATGATCGTTTGTCTACACTTTAAATGGCGGGTTACATTCAACCTTCATTAATCATTTCATTGATATTTTCTAATAATGTGGTACTCTCCTAAACTTCTGAGTTGCTCCATTAGACTGAATTAAATCGTCCTAGGAGTTCCAGTATGATAACAATGCGGCTCCCTCCTTCACCCTCACCATTTGCCCGTCACATAAGTCTTTCCTGAACTTCTTAATCATTCGGCTGACTTCCCCTCCTCCATCTTGCTCTCCTCGCTCCCCTTCCTTCTCCTCGACCCACAACTCA
Organism: Coenobita brevimanus; assembly: GCF_032717465.1. Taxonomy (NCBI): domain Eukaryota; kingdom Metazoa; phylum Arthropoda; class Malacostraca; order Decapoda; family Coenobitidae; genus Coenobita; species Coenobita brevimanus. Next base: position 20,930,371 of record NC_136987.1, on the reverse strand, counting down.
GTAATTATAGCTGCCTCATCGACTTTTGTTTCTCCCGTGTGGGTTGCCATCGGTCTCTCCGATTAATTATAAGTCTTGGGTTTGTGCTTTTCGGCAACAATGGCATGCCAGGTAGTCCTAGGCCAACATATAGAATCAGAACACCTTTTATTATCAAAAGCGTGTGGGCGATCATGAACCAAGCCAATAATTTTTTTATAGCAGCTTATGCATCCCTGTTATTGCCAGATGTTGTCAACCTGTACTCCACACTGCAGTGTACTAAGCAACGATACAGAAAGATCAACTATGTACTATAATCACATGTTTCAAAACGTATTGTCAAAAACTAGGGCTTCTCCAATCATTACTCCTCTCATATTTAGTAGGTAACCCCTATATCTCTTCAGTACGATGGCATCACTAAAGTATATTCTTATTACTGCAGGACGATTTCATTCAGGCGAGTCGTGTTTCTCGAACTTTAGGGGATACAGCCTTCATTAACCTCGTCACTGCCGGAAGTTTCTCATAACATGGGAAAACATGGCCTCTGGGTTGCTGGAAATAAAAATTATGTCATCGGGTAACAGGAGTTATGACTGACACATTTTTGGTAATTATTCGTAGGTCTGGTACTCAAATGACGTAGCCTATACTTTTTAATGCACATTTCGTTTACCTACTTTTCTGTGTGTGTGTGTGTGTGTGTGTGTGTGTGTGTGTGTGTGTGTGTGTGTGTGTGTGTGTGTGTGTGTGTGTGTGTGTGTATGTGTGTGTGTGTCTGTGTGTGTGTGTGTGTGTGTGTGTGTGTGTGTGTCTGTGTGTGTGTGTGAGAGAGAGACTGACTGATATAAACCGAACCTGCAAGATGCGTAGATTATCCTATTTACAGTGAAGTGTATCCACTTCAGAGTGTTTACTTTCTTTAAAAAAATATCCAAGAAATATCCATCCATCGGAGGTGTCCTCAAACCAGACGACTGAGAGCACCTAGGTAGACTTAGGACGTCATCCAGCCCTTCTCACCTGCCACCTTAGATTTGGGTTGAGTGGAATCACAACAATGACACGTGCCCAGTTTGTAGATTAGGTCCACACAGTATAACGCACATTATGGAACACTTCACAGCACATGCCACACTAAGTTGCTGACATGGCATCAACGGTGTAGGGAACCTAGGTTACAGCACCACAGGGACAGTTGCTTACCTGGTCAACAGGTCTGTTCGATCTGACGGACCGGGGTTGAGCGCCAACAATAATACCTGCATCAACAACAATGAGGAGTGCCTAAGGTGAAGAGTGAAGTGGGTTCATGGAAGTATATACCAGATATTTGAACCGAAATGTATGTCAGAGAAGTGCTTGGAAGCGGAGAAAAGGTTGTTTGTGGCACTGGATAACCTGGAGGATGAAGTAATGAAAGAGGTGAAGGCAAGGACATTTGGGTGGGAGGTAGTTACGAAAGAATGAGTTAACGAATGAGATCAAACTGCATTCCTCCGTGCACCTGATGTGATGATGGCAGATAAGGGGTGGAAATTATAGTCTCATAAAGGATATTGATGGGGTGTACGCTGGCGTACTTTAAAGGTGAATGTAGGGAAGATCAATATCATAGGATTAAGAAATCGTGACAATAATTACAGCTGGCAGTAAGAAAAATCATAACATTATGTTAATTCCAGTTCTAACATACAGTAGTAAAGTAAGGATGAAAACTACTGAAACAAGTTATCCCAGGATTGCCTATGGGACTGATGGACAGATGAAAGGATTAGTGCCAAATGTTGTATAGGGGTTGGGGTGGAAAACAGAATACAGGGACTCACTCCAGGTTGATTAGATCATATGAAAGGGATGGAAAGTGAGAGATTGATTAGGCGAGGATGTGAATGTGATTTGATTAAAAGGAGAGAGAGAGAGAGAGACAGAGAGACAGAGACAGACAGACAGACAGACAGACAGACAGACAGACAAACAGAGACAAGGTGCGAGTGTATGTGAAGGAGGGTGGTGTGTTGTTGTATGGGGCGCTATCACTGAGTAAGGACAGATGTGTCTTGGAGTTCTTTTTATCGAGTCCATTCCTCAAATTATCCAGTATCACACAAAGATAATCAGATAAGTTGATAATATTCTTGCATGGGCTGTGCATTATGCGTCAAGGAATGTTTCGGTGCTGGAAAATATCTCAAGCAGGAGCTCTGTATGAAGATATTAGTTGCCTGTATCTAGTATTTGTCACTCTATCCTTTGAGGGCAGCCTTGGCGTAGGGGTCTTTAGGCGATTTTGCCCCTACTCACTAACGACCCATCTTCCCGCGACACACCATTCTCCCTCACATACTCTTGTACCTTATCTGTCTATCTGGTTCAGGGTTTCCTTCTCATTTTGCTTGAAACCACCTCACTCTCATACAATTGCCATTGTTAGGCTCTCAGTCTCCATTCACGTCACATGGCAGAACCACCTCAAAGCACTTCTTTGTGTTTGCTTAATAGTATTATTATGACCCATACTACCGAGGTTCCTGTGTTCTCCTGGGAAGGGTACATCAGAGGAAATGGTATATCCAGTCCCAAACATCTCTTCCAGACACAGCAAGTAGTAGGAGATGGATTCATCAGTTCCCTATTCGTTTTACTATTGATTTTCATCATGATGATGAGGGAGAGGGGGTCAAACGCTGCGGTACTCTCCGACTCCACCTACGTAGGTCCCTTTGTGCAACCCTCCAGGCAACGAGTTCTCCCCTTCTAGGTATCTCTCAACACGAATGGTCAACCTGCTCCAGCCATGAGTTCCTGGCCTTCCCTTGGACTCCTTCACCCCGGGTTAACTCTCTCAGAGATCACCCTGTGAGCAGGGTCAGTCTAACAAAAATGGGTCATATGCCCGTATATCTGGAGTTGGTGCTGACGTATTATGTGGGTAATTGGCCAAGAAGTAGTCGCTCGTTAGGTAACCGGTCACACCAGCATTATCCCATGATCCTACTAAGGCATTTCGTACCAAAGAGTCAAATCGCTGCTTCAGGTCATTGTTTTGGGTCCATGTCTTAAAGCGTTGAGTAAAGTAGGAAGCAACAGTGCCTTGATGGTGTGAATTTTGGTCTTCTACACAAATATCGCAACACTAACTACCCATGTTGTATGAAATCATAAACCCGTAGGCCAGATCGATAATATCGAGAAACCTCATGGTCTTACCTACCTTTGTAATTTACCATGCTACCTAGATAGGTGAATGTTTCCAAGACTCGCAGATGCTCACCACATGCTTAGACAGACTGAACTGCTTCATTCAAATGCCTGCGCTTTCTTGGCCCAGGAGACTTTTAATCCCAATGGCTTCGCATTCTCGTGAAGTTCCTCGAGGGCACTCAGTAGTGACATATCTAATAATGTCATGAGAAATATATATATCTGCAATGCTGTATCTTAGGGACTACGTCAGAGAGAGAGAGAGAGAGAGAGAGAGAGAGAGAGAGACAGACAGACAGACAGACAGACAGAGACAGAGACAGACAGACAGACAGGCAGGCAGCAGACAGACAGACAGACAGAGATCTGAATTATTCTTAAATGCTATGGAAAAGAAACGTTCAGTGACTAGTTTTTGCAGTCTCCATTAAATCTCAGTATACAATAACGTTTCTCAAGATGCCACTTTAAATACTAATAAGTCTATAAAGTATATATCCAATTATTTCACAAAATTGCTAGACCGAAGATGGTGTGAGATAAAACTGATGGATCTAGGAAGCATGGAGAGATGACGGCAGTAGGAAAGAGAATGGGAGGTGATGCGTGGGATGGAGTTGGCAAGAGGGAAGTTCCTCAAACCTGAGTTTAGATTCCAGTTTATTAAAACAGGATTATATTGCAAAATAATGTAATCATTAATTTCAGTATTGTTGCACCAGCCCACCGAGACACTACAAACCCCCTGGATGTTGCCAATACACCTTACCGTATAAAATATCTCCCCGTCTCAAAAAATGCCTTCGTCTTCTTCATATCCGTTCACCTAAATTACAACGATGTATGTCAGGAAACCGTCGGTACATTGGTTAGCATTTCCAGCAAGCAACTAGTAGAACTCGAGTTCGATTCCTGGACCGACTAGAATAACAGAGAAATTTGCTTGCCCATTGTCCCTGTTCACCTAGTATTGTAACTAAGGATCTGGAGGCAAATTTGATTCTTTGCGTGTGGTGTTCAAGGGGATGATTATAACTTGCACAAATATTTGACCAAATTACCCTTTGTGCAGTATATTGTCACAGATGAGTTTCTAAAAGGTGAGCAAAACTCTTCATCGAAATTTGGAATGTAAATAGTAAGATCTTTTTCTCGGCCAGAACATGCTATTGTAGGTCTGTCTAAAGCACAGTAAAACTGTCTATCGGTAACCGAAATATAATGACAAGTAGGCAATTCCTTTCTTTTACCTTTATTCGTGTACATCAATACTGTTTTGGGTAGTTTAAGGGAAACAGACTGAATTCGATAGGTATGATGTAGTCGTTAATGTTAGGGGTCCGTCCTAAATAAATATGTCCTATAGCAGTTAAACAAAATGAAAAATATTTCTTTGTTATAAAGCCCAATAATGAAAATAAGCCGCGAAAGTAACCCAGCTTAATACAGTCTCTGGTTTACAATCAGCAATAAATTTGAGCTAAGTCTCAGTCTTACCCCAGTAATCCACTTGTTATTTACTGCTGGTGGTCTCCTGTGTCAGCCTGGATACATCTCACAGACAGTAGGCTACATACTCGTTGCATTCACTGACAAGTGTTGAACTTTATTCTGTTTGGGAATTTTGCCTTCACTGTAGTGAGGAGGGGAACGTGAAGTAAAGGGATGTGAAACGTTTGCACCTTTAAAGGATAATCTCTGACAACAGCGGGGTAAATGTCCGTCCATGAGGCCTTCCATTTCACCAAACAACATGCCAGATTGGCTTAACAAGATTCACTCAGTGTCGACAAACTCGCTATTGAAATACAGTATATCTGGTTTTATTGAAATATATGTGGTTTTCAGTGACCTATAAAAAACTCCCAAAAAATAGCTAAGATGCTTAAATGCTGTAAAATGTAGTACAAGTTTACAATTTGACGCTAAAGACAAATAACTATCGCTAAGCCGAATAATTAAACCACTAATCTGGCACTGAACGGCATCAGCTGCTATCAAGACACAAAGAAAAATATATCTATCTAGAAAACCATTTAATAATATTGATAACGTTGAAGGTGGCTATGATTTGATAAAGATATCTGATAATACACGAAAAGGAAAATATATATCGTTAGATACAGTATAGCATCAAAGTCGTTAATCATGCTGTCAAAAGGTGCTAGATTCTCGATAATCTCCTTCCCCTTCCCCAAAAAAAGTCTTAAAAAATCTCCAAGTAACACAGCAACGTTGCTTGAATATTGCCGGTGCATGTTTTGGGTCACCGATAAATGTTACTGATTGGATTATAACGCTAGATTTAGGTACAAACACGCGTAACTAGCAACTCTGCCCTGAGATCTGTCCCAGTGCTAAGACTAAGAGAGCTCGCTGACACACTGACCCAAGGTGCTAGCTGCTGTGTTGTTGTTGTTGAAGCGGACTAATAGGAAGCAGATATTATCTTGGCTCAGTGCTAAATCGAGCCCAGTCAGCTAAGCTTATATCGTGTTAAATACGCAACAACAGTTTTCGCTGACAAGTAATCGGAGAGAGAGAGAGAGAGAGAGAGAGAGAGAGAGAGAGAGAGAGAGAGACGCTCAGAAAGGCTAGAAATATGTGAAATGATATTGTGAAATCGGAACGGGAGAGGTCTATGTGCGTGACCCGAAGGAGGGGAGGCGTAATGGATTAAAACTATTATGTTACGCTGCATGAAGCTGGCTGGTGTGCAGGGGTCCGGGCCTTGATATCCCCTGCACCGTTAAACACACACACACACACTTCTGTACTGAACGACATCCCGGTCTCTCTCTCTCATTAATGTCATCATGAACTGTTCCGGCATCTTGAATACAATAAAATCAGATGTATATTCATGTAAACTGTTGTACGTACACTTCTCCCATCTAATACACTATCTATTTATCTATTTATTGCCCAACTCCCCCGTAAGGGGTGGCCAAAAACAAATTGCCTGCATGTCTCCCTGTCCTCCGCCATTTCGCTGTCCTCCCCCCCAGCTCATTGACACCCTCTCTCATATATCTCTTCACTCCATCCCTTCTCCTCATCCTCGGCTTCCTCCTCCCTCCCCGCCCCGTCACCTCAATCACATACATTCTCCTCGTTAGTCTCTTGCTCTCAATCCTCTCCACATAGCCAAACCACCACAGTGTATTTCTCCTAACGCTTCCTATCACATAGACACCCACACCACAACGCTTCTTCACTTCCTCATTCGTCAGTCAGGCTCATATAACTCCACTTGCTCCGCCCAAAAAACCATTTCCACTTCTCTCAATCTTGACTTGCGTCCTTCCAACAAGAGCTTCACTTCCATACGTTAGAGATGGTATCACAATACTATCATGCAGCGACTTTTTTACTTCCATTCTTCCCCATTTCTTATCATTGCTTTCAAAGAACCAGCAATCTTTCTTCCTTGTTGTACCCCTTCAAACACTTCACCCTCTAAACTTCTATTCCTACTCATCGCCCTACCCAAGTACTTAAACGCACTCACATTTTCGATTCCTTCCTCATCCAACCTCACAGTACATTCAGTGATTTTATTTCTCTCGAAGACCATAACTTTACTCTTCCCTACATTTACCTTTAGATTCCGTTTCTTACACATTCTCCCAAACCCATTCACCAAGCCTTGCAGCTCCCCCTCGCCTTCAATTAACAACACAGTATCATCTGCAAACAACAGTACAGGGAGTTCCAAGCACTGCCCTCTCTCATCAGGGCCCCTACAACATCCACTGCCCTACCTTGCATCTCTTTTATACCCCTATCCATTTCCAGATTGAAAAACCATGGAGACATGACACATCCCTGTTTCAATCCAACCTAAAAAAAAAAAAAAAAAAAAAAAAAAATTAGTTCACTGTCCACAGGCACTGCAGCCTTAGCACCCTCATACATGCTCTTCACGGCATTGAACAACTTCCCATTAACCCCATATATTCTTAATACTTTCCACAATCCCTTTCTATCCACCCTGTCATATGCTTTCTCCAAATCCATGAAGGCCACATGCAACTTTTTTCCCTTCTCCAGAAACTTTTCCACTAAAGACCCACGAATGAATATCTGATCTACACAACCACTTTCCTTCCTAAAACCTACCTGTTCTTCTCCAACTAAATCCTCTGTTATTTCCCTAACTCTGTCAGTAAGTATCCTACCATATACTTTTTCTGTTACACTAAGAAGACAAATGCTTTTATGATTACCACACATTACTTTTCCCCTTTTTCCTTTATACAGGGGAATAATTATACCTGACTTCCAATCCTCCGGGATTTTATCTTCCTTCCAGGCCAATCTGGACATCTTCCACATCCAGTCTACTACTGTCTCTCCCCCATACTTCAGTATTTAACCACACACTCCATCAATTCCTGGGGCTTAAACCATTTTGGTTTTCTTCATTGCTTCCACAAATCCCATCCTACTGATTCATTCTTTTCTTCCTACAGCCCTCCTTTTCCCAGCCATTCCCCAGCCACTTATACTCGCATTACTTTCATTCTCTTTTTTCAGCAATTTAACTTCTGTCTGTCTGCCCACTTTTTCTCCATTCCCCACTAGTAATCTACCTTTTTTATCTTTCACTACCCGACTAACTTGTTTAACACCCTGTCTAACTCTCTTCACCTCTTTCCAGAACATTTTGTTACATTCTTTCCAATTTACACTCAAATTCCTTCTAAATTCCTCGCCCACTCTGTTCTTACTCTCTGTTACTAATCTTTTCACCTCTCTCTTCCTCCCTACATATAACTCTCACTTCCGTCTCAACTTCCTCCACACCCCTGTTTCTCATCCACTCACTAAATGTTTTCTCCTTTTGTGCCACAGCCTGTCTCACCTCTTCATTCCACCCTGCTGTTCCCTGCATCCCCTTTCGTCTTCTCTTCACTTCACACACCGCCTAACATGCTGCACAGATTTCTTCTGTGAATATCTTGTGCGCACCTTCTACGTCCCCTATCTGCTCCAAATCATATTTACACAATTGCTCCTCCAGTTTCACTATTCAGTTTCACTATTCCCTCCTAATCGTAATAGTAGAATGCGTTCAGAGAGAACAGACCTCCGTCAATGCCATTGTCATTAAGAAGGATCCGGATCCGCCTCAAAATTTAATTAATTCTTATTTGGTCTATGCACCATCTTTCCACAAAATTTCACTGAAATTCATTGAGAACTTTTGGAGATATTGTGCGGGATTCTCCGAATCCGGATCCGGATGCTCCACAATTAATTTCTTCCTTGGTCCATATCACACCATTCCACAAAATTTCATCAAAATCCGTTAATAACTTTTTTGAGTAATCCTGCTAACAGATATACAGACAGACAAACAAACGAACCAACGCGGGGTAAAACATAACCTCCTTGGCGGTGATAATAATCGTCGGGAAAGCAAAAGGAAAATACAAAAGGGATTAGTGATCAAGTGAAGAGAATGGTGAATGAGAGATTGGCCAGTAAAGAGTATATGAGTGAGGTGGAGGAGGAGGGGAAGAGGGAGACCGAGGAAGAGATAGAGGGATGGGGTGGAAAGGTTTACGAGTGTGGGGTGAGTGAATTGGATAGAAGGCAGCCTGATGACAGAGGACAAAAAGACATGGAGGTGATTCGCTTGTACTCATTCTTTCCTAGATAAAGGTGTCTGGCAATAGATAAACACATAGACAAGTCAAAAAGGTAATGGGTTTGAACACAGTTGCCGTACGCCTGCAACGACGACCTTACTCGTAGCTGTTTATACTTGTTGCCGCCACACAGTTTGACGCAGCTCAGGAGGGGCCTCTCTCCACCTAAGGGTTTGGACTTGTTGTTGATGATGATTATGAATATGTTAAATCGCCCAGTACGATGATATCTCTTTTACTTTATTCCTGCTACCTCCAAAAACTTTATTCAGCTTAGGAGAGACTTCCTGAAATGGTGGTGTATATCTTGCTCGTTCAACAAGAAACACCTTCACAAAGTCGAACAATTGTTTGGAAGTATAATCAGATGGTGTTATTTCCATCTTATTTTTGCTGTCACCAGTCGATTGAACTTAATAGGCCAAAGTGTTCAAGCAGTGACGGAGTATATGGTGGCTGTATCCAATCCCTCTGCTTCGAAAATTCCCTTCAAAGTTTATTCAAACAGTCTGTTCACAGCAGTACACCAAATATATACAGTTTACTAAGGGACAGATATTACCTGATTCCTGCATTACCTTCAATGCTACTAATATTCCCATCTCCAAAAGTATTGAAATTCTCGGTGTTTCACTTAACATTGCCTTTAGCTGGACCTCTCATGTCAAATCCCTTGCTAAAACCGCCTCAAAGAAACTTGGATCATTGTAGAGTCCGTAACTTCTTCACTGACGAGCAGTTACCTATAATTTATAAGTCATGTGCGCTGTCAACCTGAATATTGCTTACCCTTGTGGAATGGATGTGGAGATATTGTCCTAAAACTTGACAAAAATCAGAACAATGCTGTTGGAATTATTAATAACCCTGCTATTATAAACAAACTACCTCCCCTACAAGTAACAGGGAATGTTGCCTTCCTTGCATTATTTTACAAATACTTTTATGGCAATGCTCAGACGAAGTTTTAAAGTATCTTTTATTTTTTTTTTTATGTTACCGGCAAACTACTTTACTCAGCAGTGGTATATCCCTTATCGGTAAAGATTTATAGACGGCCTCCCGCAGTCCCTTCAGTTTCCATTGCCTGCAGGTATGCGAGTACTTTCCCTGTTGTGCTCCAAGACTCACCCTCATCCCATCCTATCCTGTGCACTTGTCTCCACCCCCTCACTCAGTCATGAAGACTTTAATAGACATATCTATAAAACCGTTGCACTGATAGGGATGATAATGTTTACATAAGCCTAGTCATGACCTGAACCGATATGTACTAATCTGAATAGATCTAGCTGGCACCTAAGCAGGCAATGGCCACACTTAATCTTGTATTATGGTCACAGCCAAACGATACATTCAGATATGTCAAAGGCGTACTGTTTATGTAAACCAGATGATTTCTTTTCAGACTAAACTCCATTAGTGACTGGTTAGTGGATGCTCTGTATCTTTACATTCCCACTTATCTCAAAATAATTCCTTTTCAATTTTGCGAATGTGTGTGTGTGTGTGTGTGTGTGTGTGTGTGTGTGTGTGTGTGTGTGTGTGTGTGTGTGTGTGTGTGTGTGTAAAACATGGAGTCACTGACTATCATACCAAGACAGTATCACCTGTCATAGTCCATGAAATCAATACATATTTGATATGTGTAGGCAACAGTATTCATCGGCTAACAAAAGATATTAAAAAATCGCCGATAATCATATTCCACGGAAAGTTCAGCTCATCGCGGGTCTATGAGGAAGCGTGGGGTGCAACATTGTCCATTAAAACTGAGGCTTCGTCTATTGGTCGGGTTTTCGCTGTTAAGTCACCTTGGCCGCGAGAACTCTGCTGAAAATCATGGTGGAGCCTGGACGAGTTTTACTCATATACGAGACCATTAGAGCAAACATACTCGTAGGGACTCGCTTGCCTCCCTGTCCACTCCTTCCCTATTCTCATTTCCAACCCATTGCGACGCGAGTGGAATGGAAAGCATGAGTAAACCAAGATTTTTTTGTATTAGTCAAAGGATGAGAGAAAGGAGTATATGCTTCCATGTCCAAGAGACTAACCTCTGTAATGAGCAAGCACCACTCAGACGTCTCCCGGCCAAAGAAGCAATAATCATTCCAGGGAAATTAAAGAAGTACTGCCTGAGGGCCTCGCAATCAGCAGCTCCATAGTGCCAAGGCCGCCACTTTTGCGGGGAGTCCGCTGGTTTTACTGGATCGATAGGACAAATTAACCCGCGCCGTCCCGAGGACGTACTTCCACGTCCTCACGTTTTGTCACAGCTAATCCCGAGGACGTACTTCAACGTCCTGCAATTGCAAGATTCATAATTTCCACGATTTTCAATTTTCGCGAGTCATTTTTGGTACGTATACACGGGACACCTTCCTCAACAAGATGCCAGGCAGAGACAATGCCTTACCCAGCATGACCTCCTCCCCCCCCCCTGCATGCCCTTTTCTCAGCAATTCACCTGTTATCAGTGACCTGGCCAGTATAGCCATGTCATGCCACGGTACGAAATTCAGGGCCAGAGTGATTCCCCAATCAATGACAATGTGGAGGACAAACTTTACATAGCATTAGAGGAAGAAACAGTTAGAAATGATGATCAGGTAATGTGGCAAAAAAGGTCAGGTATTAGTGAGTGAAACAATGCTTATAATGCCTATATTACTGCTTGAAAACCAATATACTCTTGTACTACATATAAATTCGTAACAGTAAATAAATAAATACCGTTTATGAGTGGTGTGAAATAGTTATCCTCCCATAGAACTCGTTTTCTTTGGTGCCAGCCTGATAGAAAACCCAGTAAGGTAACGAGGCTCTCCTACCTGTAATGAGTATTTTAAACCTCAGGTGAGCGATTTCTCTATGAATTTTCGATGTTTCTCACCAAAAGCGAAAGTTTTAGCAAAAAAAAAAAAGGTCGAAAATTGCCCGGGATTGGGGGGTACCAGTGGTCGAAAAGTGGCCGGGACGGGGCGGGTTAAGGTGATAAGGTTTTGATCGGACGAGCCCACCGGTGAGAAAAGATGGATGAAATCTTAATTTTCTCTCAATCAACGATTTCGCGGAGCCTAGCAGTGGCGTCTTGTCTTATACGAGTAACTGTTAACAACGATCACTAACAACCTTTTGACGACAACCTTGAGAATCTTAAATGCTTGCATTTTTTAATGACAGACCATTTTATCCACCTAATAAGTTACCTCTGGTCATGTAAATAATGAGAAAATGAAGGCTTCGAAATACAGCACTCTACATCTGTCAAGCGCACGAGGGTCAACGATGCTGAGTATCACTGTCAGTTAAGTTCCAATCTTGCTCTAGAACATAAACTGCAATGGTCAATGTTACATTCAAGTATAAGTATACTCCGACTTTCCCTTGACATGGCAAATGCATTGCTGTAGAATGCAAGTTCCCTAAATTCCTTCATGGTCGAGACAACTTTAGTATTATAATCCAGGAAATGCTACATCATTATATTTATCTGAGAGTAACACATAATAACTGTATTGTTAACTCTTGTAAAAATAATTGGTTCATGGTCGGAACAGTGATATCATTTCTTAGAAAACGCCGGATGATTTTATTTTGCTATGAGCGAGACATCGGTTCTTGATATTTAATACTGGTAACACTGAACATCTCACGGTCGGAACTAATTTAGTATAGTGTTGCAGTAAACGCCAGATGATTTTATTATGGTAAAATTAAAACAAAGGAAAATGAGTGTTTCAAGACAGCCACAGTTCCCAGGAGAATCCGAGATGTCTCCACATAGTTCAAGTACACTGACATGCTTCTGTGCAAGTTGCCATGATGCTTAACAAACATGTTGATTAACGAAAATGGATATACAAATTTGCGTGTTTATGTGGTTTGACTTTCACCCCATAAATCACTTTAAAATGATTATGTAAAAAAATGATAAAGGTGTCTGTGGGTATTGGTCCAAAGAATAGCCTTCCCAAATTTGAAGCAAGTTGGTGAAGAAATAAAGGAAAAACGTCAAGTTGAAAATTCCGCTTGGAAGGAGGAAACAGACACGAGGGAAATTCAGTACCTCACCATACTTCGGTGTAGAGACCCAGTTATTAGTAGCATTACCCCTCTCATGGTGGGGACAATTTTAGTGTTCTGCTTCAGCTAACATCAGGAGATTTTATTTATTTCAAAGGGAGTGTATTGGAGCACCCTCCATCCACTCACTCAGTGTAGTTCAATCATCAAGTAGCAACACCAAGTGACAGGCCAAATGGTTTTCTGCCGGCCAGGAATAACCATTTATTACGATAGGTGGTAACCATTTAACCAAACAGATGCCTGGTGGCCTACTGAGCTAAAGCGCTCCAACCAGATGAGGCCCATAAAGATTTCCATCTGGGGTGTGGTTGATATTTGGTGCTCAAATAATGTCACCCATGGGCTGGCAAGACAGATTACCATTGCCTTAAATGTACTCATTGTGTAATTGGCCGCGAGCCTCTACAGTCCGGTTGGGGAAAAAATGGCTAAGAGCAAGTGAGCCAGTGAAGGACGGAAGCCTTTACTTCTGAAATACAGTGACATCTTTCGTATTCTCTTCTTTCTATCACTAGACGATTTGATTAATCGTAGTAGGACTGGTAATAAAGGGGATAATGAATATATCGAACCATTTCAGTTCTTAAAGAGTCCACTAAGCTGAATACAAATCGTCTGGAAGTAGTCGTGGCAATATATAAATTACAATTTCATTTTTTTTTTTTTTTTGTGATGGCGTCATTTCATATATTAGCGACTCCGCAGACATAGTTGTTGTGACTGCATCTGCTCCTGTGTACCCGTATGTATTTTATCTGTATGCCTGAATGCTGTGTTAACATAATACATGATCAGTTCCTGACCCAGTTGATATAAAAAGGTCACATACATTGTGGGTATGGGAAGAAATGATACGATTTTGATGCACATCGGCCAAAGGTCAAAGGTTATGAGTCAAGGTCAAATAGAAAGGTGTAGATTTATCTCATGAATATATGACCCGATTTCGATATTAATTGGATCATGCTTTGTGTGTCAGTCTGGTAAGACGTGATTCAGTTTTGGTGTACATCCATCAAAGGTCAAGGTCAAAAGTGATGTGTCAATATCAAGGGTCAGGTGTCGTGTTACCTCATAAATGCCTGGTTCTGGTTCCATCAAAATCCGTACACATGTTGTGTACATCACAGGTCCAGGTCAGTGTCCTGACTCAGCGTCGCTGTGCTTGCTGAGCACCCTCTCTGGTTTTTGGTGCTACCAAACGATCACAAAAGTTCTTAATGGTGTTCAGCTGACGGTTATGTTCAGAAATCCTGCCAAAGTCCCCTTCCTCGGCGTGGCCACTGGTGTCGTAAAAACGGCCCTTGAAGCATGCTGTCTCTGGTCGTGGCGTAATGGCCCTCGTTGCGGGTTCATGGCCTCCGTTTTCTCCCCGATGGATACCCACCTGCTTGGACATCCTCTGGTTTCTTTGATTTATTGATCCCTTCACTACGATGACGTCTCTCCTAATTGTTCTCTTGTTACCACCATTTTTTTTTTTTAAATCAGTTTAAGGTACATCTCTCGCAGTTAAGTGGATCACTGAAGGCCATACTGACTCTTTCCAGTTCAAAAAGTTTCTTCCATATTGTTAAATTCTTGTACAAGTAGGAAGAATAAGCTACAAATGACTTGCATGGACTGAAGGAGTGAACTACCAGTTTGTTGACTTATTTACAAACCCAATGTGTGTTTTGTCGAACGTCATTGTGAGTTCCCTGTATTCGGTTTGTTTACACCTAACAGAAATGGGCCACTCCCACAACATGCATAATTGGTCGTGGTAGCATGAAATTCACTGAGCCTCATCCCGTGTTTAAGTGGGAACAAGGTTCAGGATGATTATCAGTATGATGTACTTTGTTTTCACAAACAGCTGTTGCTGCCAAACTTCCCCTCAAACATCTTCATTCACAACCTTGTTTGAATATCATTATGCGCTTAAAAACCTGACCAAAGAAGTTTTCGTCTACCGTATCTATATGATAGACACGGCAAGGAAGAGAACCCACTACCCTGTTTTCACGTTCATATTCCAGCAAAAACTTGAAAACTACTGGGAAAAAATCGATCACTGTATTTATGTAAGACACAGCAGGGAACAAAGTCTTCATTCACTCCTGTCATTTCCTGTACAGTGCACATCGTCGGAGAACGTTATGTTTGTCTTTATTTTAATTTGTCTCTACCTTGAGGGATGGCCTCAATTAAAAGACCTCCAAGCGTTTCTGTGTTTAGTAATAATCCCTACCTGTACGACACTCTACGTTTCCCTTGCATTCTCTCACACCTTATCTCTCCACCTTGTTCTCGGCCTCACTCTCCCTATTCCCGACACACACACACCTTAACTCTCCACCTCATTTTTGTTTAACTCTCCTCCAAGTCGCTTCACACTCAATCACACTCTTACCCAGTCTCTCATTCTCCATTCTCTCCACACGGCCGAACCACCTCAGTGTGTTCCTGTAACTCCTTCAGTCTTTATCTCCTTCAGTCTTGTTACAACCAGATTATATAATTTTGCTTGGGAGATCATTTATACCACAGGTGAAGGGGTTGCTGAAGTCAATATCTAACACATCAACATCAAAAGTCTCTCTTCAGCTGCATAATGTCGTCTGGGGATAAGAATGAGATGAAAAATACCTCATCTTACTGAAGGGGTTAGCTACTTCACAACGATGACATTTTTGTACTGTATCCTTGCTACTAAGAAACTTTATTATTCAGGTTAGTTCAGGCCCTGGTAGTAAATGGGTTAATGAAGTCTGTACCTAACCTCTCTTCCCCTGCTGGAGTACTTTGTCATAACCCAGCTATAACCGTGTAGATGTAACAAATATACAGTACAAAGTATGTCGCTGTATTGAACGCGTTAATTTGTTCCAGAGGCTCAAGTCATCAGCCACTTCACCACCTTCACCAACCTATTAATGTATTATCTATCTATCCATATTACTCTTTAAGCATTTCTGTGGTAACTTGTTTCAGTAACTCCCACTCTTGACTGCACTTCTCTCCCTACACTCAAAAGCCTTCCACATCTACACCTGTGTATGAAGCAGTGAGTGGGATTGGGTTACTTCTCCCCTAATCTCCAAAGTCTTTCACATCTACACCCGTATATGAAGCAGTGGGTGGGATCAGGTTGCTTCTCCCCTAAACTCCAAAGTCTTCCACATCTACACCCGTGTATGAAGCAGTGGGTGGGATCGGGTTACTTCTTCACTAATCTCCAAAGCCTTCCACATCTACAACCGTGTATGAAGCAGGGGGTGGGATTGGGTTACTTCTTCACTAATCTCCAAAGCCTTCCACATCTACACCCGTGTATGAAGCAGTGGGTGGGAGCGAATCACCTTCCCATTGATGCAGAGTGGCAGGCCTATTCGTTGGCCCAGTTGATCCATTGCTTTCAGGACCCGCAAAACACTTCCCTTCCATGTCAAGTGTTTACAGTACAAGCCGGGCACTAAACTACATACGGTGCAATACATACAGGACACTTGATTTATGTCCTCATCCACCGTCTACGTTTCGCCTTGTGGAAGCAAAAATACAGAAATAACGCCTTTATACTGAAAGGTTTAACAGACACTTATTCTACATCATGCAGTACGAGAAGTCACCCTGTACCTAAAGATAATCATGTGCTCAGTTGCCAGGAAAAACAAATAGAAATAAAGCATAAGTGGTCTCTCTTAAGCTGAATAACAGTCGTCTGGCGGGTGTTACTGTACTGAGTGAGGTAGCTTCCTAATACCCGTGTTACTAAATTTACTGTGATCTTTACCAAATCGCTTAAGCTGGGAGGGAAGGAGGTTCATTATGATGATGATGATGATGATAACAATGACGACTACGGCCATGCCTAACGATGACAGTGATGATGTCGATGACTATGGTGAAGATGACGGTAGTGATAGTGATGGTCGTGAAGATGAAGACGATATTGATGATGTTCCCTCAGCTATAAGCCCCGTCCCCCCCACCAGCAGCCTCCCAATCTCTTCTTCTTTAGCCGCCGAAATTCCTTCAAGCGTTTTCTTGAGGCGATCTGCTTGAGCGTCTCACTAAACCTTGTAACGAGCAGCCCGGGAGATCTATTTCACGGTCGAGTCATCCGCTTTATACCTGGCTCACTCCAGTCACATCCCTTCCACGCCGTTTCACGCAGGAAGTACGAACTGTTCTTGGCTCGTTTATATACTTGTAAACATTGATCATGATATAATAAAAGTCGTTTCCAGCTTCCTAAACGTAGAACCACTTACTGAAACTGATTATTGTCGGGTGGCATTGACAAGAACAAATATAAAGACTTTTTTTTTTTCTGAAGTGGTTATGACAGAGATTTTTCCTTCAACCCGAGGGCAGCTAATTAAGGCCGAAAAATACCATTTGGTTTCACCCAGAAACCAATAAAAAAACACTCATTATTAACGGGTTAATACTAGCGTATGAAATATACTGATTCAACCACAACAGAATTGGTATTGGTGTATTTTACACCATAGCCTATCATGTCTGTGCACACTTTACAGCATCATCCGTACCCAGCGTGTTACAACCCACATCTTGCCAAGCACACACACACACACACACACACACACACACACACACACACAGAGTTGTCTATCTTATCCCATAGTTCAATTTTTTCTCTTCATCTATTTCTCGGCGATACTTTCTCTCTCTCTCTCTCTCTCTCTCTCTCTCTCTCTCTCTCTCTCTCTCTCTCTCTCTCTCATATATCAGTTCATAATACCTACACATTGTACTTAAACTTTTGACTGACGGTTTAATTCCCGTTACACCAGGCAGTTCATTCAGTTCAGGGAAACCTACCGCAGCGCAAAGGTTAAAAATATTGACGTTTTGGCCAGATTTTATTCCCTCCAGGAATCCCACCGAGGCCAAAGGGTTGTCACCTCAGCGTCAATGGAGCATATTCTTGTCATTATAGGAGGCATTGTATCTCGTTTCCCTTGGCGATTTACCTTCCATGTTATACTTAAATGTCCTCCTGTGTGTTATTTATATAATCTTAGTATCGACATAGTTTACATCAGTAACAT
Organism: Coenobita brevimanus; assembly: GCF_032717465.1. Lineage (NCBI taxonomy): Eukaryota > Metazoa > Arthropoda > Malacostraca > Decapoda > Coenobitidae > Coenobita > Coenobita brevimanus. Next base: position 20,912,370 of record NC_136987.1, on the reverse strand, counting down.
ATAAGAAGAGGAGTAATGTGAAAAAATATACAGTTGGGAAAAGATGCAGCTGAATTTTGAATGTGAATACGGTTGAATAAAAATTGGATTTCTTTCATCTTATATTATTTATCAGATTGTAGACTTCCTTAGAGTTGGTGTTTGCAAAGGCACAGAGTACGCCTGCAGGATGTCACTCGGGTCCTGTTCTCGTAAGATTAAAAGGCTTTCCTGTAAGCCTTCCTTGGCGATTTCTTTTAATTAGTTTCATTATTCATTTCTTGTATTTTTCGTATTTTTTTTTTTAAGATCGACATAGTTCACGCATTTATTATTAACAGCAAACCGAGGCCCCTTTGGCTACCCTACTGTAGTCCAAAATGCCTAAGCCGTAGCATACAGTACGTTCCTGACGTTTATATAATTGAAGAACCTTACACCTCTCCTTAGTGAACCTTGGCATGTTAGCACTCGATCTCTCTGAATAGCACTTAATGAAGGCATTAATGTTAATGTGACATGCAGAAATAAAATAAAGATGAAAGGGTACCTGTTAGCTTCCCTCCTTGACGAGACTACAGGCCGGAGCCAGTGGTGGTGTGTGGTTAGGGTCGTAATCTTGATTGTTAAGGTGGCTTCCAAGCATCTCTTTCATACCAATTTATTATTGCACGTGGCACTTTAGCACAGTCTTGTTTGCGCAATGTGTATCAACAGTAAGAAGATATAGTCAACATAACCTCACTGACGGGACAACTCACGTATATCAAGTATACTACTCCACCTACCGCCCTAGACAGTTCTATTCAGCTGACAGTGTGTACCAGGACCCTAAGAGGATTAATGAGTACCGTACAAGATAAAACGCTCAGAAAGAAGTGTTTAGAAGGTCTCTTAAGCTGAATATGATACAGTGGTAAGTTAGTGGTGCTGTGTAGTGAATCTCCTTCCTGATAACTGATCCTGCCACGGGCTTGGCATCCCTGTTACCAGCTTATTCATACGAGAGTGTACTGATGCGCACCAAAGTCCCTCCATCTTTGGTACTACTTAGCCTCTGTTGGAGTGTGTGTGTGTGTGTGTGTGTGTGTGTGTGTGTGTGTGTGTGTGTGTGTGTGTGTGTGTGTGTGTGTGTGTGTGTGTGTGTGTGTGTGTGTGTGTGTGTGTGTGTGTGTGAGTGAGAGACAAAGGTGGTGTTTTTTAATGAACGGATTTAACACATGGCGTAATATTTATCATTGCTATTTATTCGGCTTAATAAAGTTATACTTCAAAACGACGTTAGATACAATCTTCACTGACCGCTTCAGAGCGAGGGATCTCTCCTAAGCTGAATGAAGTCGTCTATAGATAACAAGAATAAGGCAGAAATTGATCATGGAAATAAAGAGGTTCATGTAACGTTATCAGACCAACACCATCATTACCACCGCTCCGCAATCCACACCGTTATTTCGGAATCCCAGATTTTTTTACATATTATTGACCACAAGTCCACACGCCATCATTTGTTCAACCCTTAATATCACGCCAGTTGTTAGGATATTTTTTGTACTTACCAACAAATGATTTAGCTCAAGAGAGATTTCTCGTGCACTACGTTTTCCAAATTCTTTCTACTAACGCTTTCGCCATGCAAAAAATATTATCTCTATTATTCGCACTTAAACAGATGATTTTATTTACCTAACGGTTGGACTGTAGGTACCATAGAACACTTCACAACACCTTTTCCTTACCAATTTCTTTTGCATACTCTCTTTTATGGTATTTATAGTTTTCATCAATAATAGAGGACACTGAAGTGCAACATACAGAAAGATAAATCGCTATGGAAGAGCTGCCACGAAATATCCAAAGCCACATACAATACCATCCTCAGGAATGGTTTCTCGTGCTTTACAGGTTAAGGTGTTGGAAGTGAGATCACCACCACAGCGCCACACACCATTACCAGCCAACACACAACACACACTAACGCAATCTAACTTGTGCCCTGCTGGCCTGTGGTGGTGCCTGGGTTTACCCCTATTAACTCTGTGCCAGTACAATAACACAATGTACAAACGGCCCAGACAATACTATGCTGTTTGGCTAAAGGGGAACACCCAACTCTCTTCAGTCAAAAAACTGATCCGCCAACACACACAATCAATTTCCTGTCGTAACTACGATTCATTTTTTTCCATTGTCACCAGACCAAGTACATGAGAGCAACGCAAGCTAATCTTATTACTGGAGAAAACATTAAACTAATCCTTCACTGCTTTCAAGCCATTAATCCTACGTTACCCATTTTCACGATACTGGTGGATGCTTACGGGTGTCGGGACAGGTATAACCAGGCAGCTCTGCTGTCTTGTTGTGCTAAATGTTTCTCGCCTCATTCCCAGTCCCCTCTATCCCCCGAGAGGACGACGGTGGTTTACAGCAGAAGAGCACCTTCATCATGCGGCCCACTTGGTTCTCGTTCAGATGAACACAACAACAGAAACAGAAGCAACTCGTTTTCAGAGAGCACACTCTCATAACCCCTCTTCACCCGCCACCACCTTTCCAGTTCATTCCATCCATTCCTTTGCCTCCTAACGCTCATTTCATTACCTTCTTCTCGAGCATTTTCATTCTTGTTCCTGGAGGGAAGTAGAAGGGAGACTGAAAGTATTTTCATGTGCAAAGCTTCCCGAATATACCGAAATTAATAAACAAACGTTGTCAGTTCCCTATCATTGCCTTGATTCGCATTTGCAAAAAAGAGAAAAGAAGAAAATCTTCCCATGTCCCAATTTCTTCCTGAATCAAAATCCTTGTGAAAAAGGAGTAATTATCATATATTATGATGTGCATCTCAAAGAGGAAGGCTTGGGTTTAGGCCTCTCTACCGCACGTAGGTTATGAAGGTGGACAACCCAATCTTCCCCAAGAACACGGCCAACTGAAGTAAATTATGAGTGAATATCAGCCGAGACTTGTGTTCCACAGAACTTGTCCCTGTTCTAGCTAAATTATGCAGACTATGCGTACGTACCAGTACTTTTTCATTCCCGAATTCTTAGAAGGAAGCTGATATCCACCCAATCCCGAAAAAAAGAAATTACTCAGACCTCTCTGATTACAGACCAATGGCTATCACATCTTCTCTTGGTAACGTATTTAGGACTGTAATTAACAAGCACATTGTTAACCATCTTGAATCCAACAGCTTAATTAGTGAGACAGTATGGTTTTCGCCACGAACGATTCACTGTTCATATACTCAGTCGCTTGACTCATACCATTCAACAGTCATTTGACCAACACGGAGAAGGCCATGCCGTAGCCCTTGATATTTCTAAAGCTTTTGACAGGGTGTGACACCGTTCCATGCTATCTAGGCTCCTTTGCTGTGGCCTATCACCTTTTGTTCCACAGATTTCCTTATATCCCAGCAACAGAAAAATAAGAGTAAAATAGATGATGAATATTCCATTTTGCACTCGATTAATGCCAGCGTGCCACAAGGATCAGTCCTGCTTCCAACCTTACTCCTTATTCATAGCAATGATTTCTTATCTGTCACCCATAATCCCATTCACTGATAGGCAGATGACTCAACACTTCACAGTTGCGTCACACTTAAACATCCATCCACAGAGTTTAATATCTCTAACTCGCAGCTCAGTACAGCAGTCTCCATAAATCAAGACTTAACTAAGATCACTGAATGGGGACAAAGTAACACTGTCTCATTTAATGCTAGAAAAAACAAAAATATACAGTTTTCTAACAGACATAATGCCTTACTCCTATATTATCTTCGATGCTAATAATATTTCTATCTCTAAAAGTATTGAAATTCTAGTTGCTTCACTTAATGATACCCTCAGGTGGACCTCCCACGTTAGACCACCTGCTAAAACCGCTTCAAAGAAACTTGGATTATTGTAGAGAATCCACAGCTACTTCACCTGACGAGCAGTTGGCTATAATTTACAAGGGTTATGCGCTCTTTCAGCTGGAGTATTGCTCATCCTTGTGGAGTGGATGTGGACAAAATTCACAACAAAGCTGTCAGAATTGTGAAAAACTCTGCAAATACAAATGAACTTCCTCCCCTACAAGTAAGAAGGAATGCTGCCTCTTGCATTATTATACAGATGCTTAGACGAAGTTGCATCCGTGCCACCTCTCCATACCTTTCCCCGGGCTACACGGGCATCTGGTAGCGTCCATAACTGGACTGTCACCCCGCCATATTGCATAACTTCTGCCTATCTCAATTCTTTTATTCCTCGACCTGCATCTGTTCGAAACTCGCTTCCCTGGAATACTTTCCCCTCAAACTTCAACCTACAGTAGTTCAAGTCCAACTGGTACAGATCTTTTATATGTTGAGTATGGATTTTTTGTGTGTGTGTGTGTGTGTGTGTTTCCTTCCTCTGTTCTTCTTCTGTAAAAACAAAAATAAAATAAAAAACAATGACTATGAACCAGCTGGAAATGTGTTGCACCAATCCGTACTCCGTTTTTAACGGCAATCATCATCATCACCATCATCATCATCATTATTGTCATCATCGTCATCATTACCATTATGTTTCCCGCTAATAAATACTTTATAGTTAGTATGTATACAGCTGCATAACAGCTTGATTCAGTATTTCAATAACAGAACCGAGGGGCCAGAGTTCGATTACCCCCCCCCCCCTCCCGTTTCAAGTATTTATTGTTAGTGCGGGAAGGATCAGAAAAGGGAGTGGAAACATATAACTCACTAGACCAATAAAATGACCCTCCTGTGAAATGAACTACATATCCATTTCCTTCCCCACCCCCCTCTGTTTCAAGTATTTATTGTTAGTGTGGGGAGGCTCAGAAAAGGGATCAATCAATATAATGATCCTCCTGTGAAATGAACTATATATCCATTCCCTTGTCACTCCTACAGAGCCTCTGTGGTACAGTGGTACAGTGTGTGTTTCGTACAAGGGTGAACCAGGGTTCGCGCCCCGCCAGGATAATAAACTTTGGGAGTGTTCGCCCGGCCACGAACTACATTGGCGGAAACAAGGGGTGCTGTGGCTGAACCAGTGTCGCATACTATAAAGTATGCTTGCACCCAGTCGGCTTGCGCGGGCCGGTTACACTTGGTTCACAGACAACACACACATCCAAAGCCACTCCAGCGCTACAGTTACACTTACAAGCACTTCTCACCCTACATACAATCTCTACCAGACAGCTTAAGCCACTTGGTAGAGATACAATGGCTGCATCGTCCCGACTTCGGTCGGGATAGGCCGGTCCTGCAGTGGATACTCAAACGGCTGATGATGATGATCACGTTCACAAGTGTTTGTCTAAGCTCTTCTTTACGACAACGCATTATTCACTGCGTTCTTACTACTCTCAGTTTATTGAATTTCTGGGAAACTTCATCCTTGGATTTGATTAAAAAGAAAACAAAACTCCAAGTTAATTCACTTTGAAAGGTTGATCGCACACTAAATATATTCTTCAGATGGTATCGGAAATAAAATAACAAGGAGGGCTATAAGAGTGCAGCTCCTGTGCCTATACCAATTGGTGTACGGGCTGAATATCTCACTTTGTTTAACTTTCGACCGATTGCTCTCAAAATAAAATTACTTAACTCCTGCCTAATTCTAAATCCTTCCCTTGAATGTGGTTCAGATCAGATCAAAACCGTTTTAACCGACCTTATCCTGCGGCCTTGACACTTACCTACTTACTTCTCAAAATGTAATCCCTTTATCACTGCTGTATCTTGAATCCGTCCACCAAGATTGGTCTACATCGTATAAAAAGAGTTGCAAGTTGACCTTGTCGTGAGACCTTGACCATTAACCTTTGTCCTTAAATACTACAGATTAACCTCTTGGCTGATTCTAAACCATTCCATCAATGTTGGTCCAGTTCAAATAAAACTGTTTTAGTTATACTTTTTGCACACACACCTGAGTCGATGGATAGTCCTTGTCCTGTCACCTTGACCTGTAACTGATAGTTCTTAGAACTGACTCCCTTCGTTTTTGCATTACCCTCAGTCAACTTTGATCTAAATCGGAGAAAGTCTGTTTGAGTTGACCCTGCTGGGTCGTTTAACCTAGTTTTTTTTTTTTTTTAATTACATTGACCTTTAACCTAATGTCTTCAGAAACAACAGATCAACTCTGTGGCTGACCATCAATCTTCCACCAAAGAAAGTTGGAATTGATTGGAAAGTGTTAATTTTGTCACACACACACACACACACACACACACACACACACACACACACACACGCCTATTTTGGCGGGGTCAATGGGATCGGATTAGGATCGAGGCGGATCATCGATCCAGAAGGGTTACACCAAAACAGTCCAGCAGTTTCGGATCGGCTTGTCCTGTTGCCATGGCGACACCCCAGTACCCCGCCTGATTGTAGACAAAACGGTGGCGGTAGAAAATTCAGACGGATGATTTGGTTAGCAGTAGCCCTGCTCTCATTTTCAGCACTATGGTCCCATTACTGATGAAACCAGACACAGTTGGGCCCATCATACCCACCTTACTACCTGCCAGAATAATTTTTTCAGTATAATTAAAAAAAAAAAAAAAAACATAGTAAGTACGGCACTTACAATGTGGGAGCTAACGCGATATTTGTTTTAGTGTGATGTTACAAGTCAGGATCGAGCAGCTCAGTCCACCTCGGGGAAGTGGACTGCCTCAGATCTTTCTGGGATCATCTTTCGCACCAGTCAGGACCAGGCCTGTGCCTCGCTAGAACAGGATCAGCTGTCGGGATCGACTTTATCTCCATCCGGGATCGATCCGGAATTAAACTTTCTCCCGCCAAAACGTGCCTCAACTCACATTGAAGGTGCGGTTGGTAAAAGAAAAATGTATGCTGATAATGTTAGTCTCTAGCAAAATGCTAAGAGATACGAGAATTATTAGAATACCACTTAATCGTGCTTAAGGCTCTCACAGAAATGTTAAAACTTGATACTTATATTTTGTACAAAATTCCCTGGAAATATACTGTACTGACATTAATGGCAGTAGTCATAAAAAAAAAAAAAAAAAGTCGCTCAGTGAAAATGAATATATCTAGGTCTAGTTGGAACATTCATTGTATTGGTGACTTTGGTCACTACTCATTTTCCTTTTTTCTTACCGGCATTAGCATTGATGCTGGCAGGTCATTACACTATACCGATTTTACGCAACTAAGGCCTAGAAGCCACGCCCACTTTCTGTGGAAGCTGGTGATTGTTTCATATCAAATGTTCGAGAGGCTAACCATGTAATCATACTAAATGTGTTCTCAGATTGTAATCAGGCCTGTACTTCTCTTCAGTAATGTTAATAATCAAGAAAATAAACATAACAATAATATGAAGGAATTAGCTTTTCACAGTTAAATATGTATCATAAACTGTCGAAGTCAAGGATACAATTCGTTTTCGAATGAAGCCTATTCACTATTTCTTACTACTGTACAAACAACTGACACCAAACACAGAGTACAAAAGTCCGTGAAGTACAGTATGTATAGTCAAGTTATATCCCAAATCATTATATAACTGATAAAAGTCAATATCATTAGACCCATCCTTTGGGAGGTAAAAGGCTCCGGGGAACAGCCAGTCACTCGGCGGGAAATTAAACTTACCACAAGCCAGCCATCTCGCAGCTGTCAAGTGTCAAAACCTGATAAATTTCCTTAATTTCTTTTATTACCCACTTACATACTGTATATTGCATTACCAGTAATCCTATTTGGTACTTTAAAATGCATGGTAGATTATAATTATGAAGGCCATATTATTAATGGTTACCTAAATATTTAGATATGGTGTGGAAATACTGTCAGTGAGCCTGTTTGTACTGTACATTGTACATGACCGGGTTGCCGTGATACACCCCTGCACATCATGGAGAGAGAGAGAGCACCAGCAGCAGGGTGGAGAGTAGGGAGGGGAAGTTGCCTGTTTAATTTCGCGATACATTGCTTACAAAGATATTTATAATATGAGCAGCAGAAAAATCTACATTTGAAAACCGTCATCACTGTGGCTGTTCCTTTTACCTTCCTATGGACTGCGCTTATATATAAGTTTTATGAGTTATACAATGAGTTGGGATAGATACTGTCGTACAAACTGTAGTTCACTAAATATTGTACCTTATGTTTGGTGTTATTTGTTAGTACCTACTAATTATTACGTTTGCTACAATCAAAGAAATAGTGAATAGGCTTCATTCGAAAGTGAGCATGCTTCCTTGACTTCGACTGTTTGACACCTATTTTCCATTTTTAATATCCTCTCTAACGTGATAATGCTTGCAATAATTTGCACTGTTATACTTCGAATTAATAACATTACTGCAGAGAATATCTGGTCTGTTTATGAGCTGTCAACTCATTTATTACAAATCAATGGGCAGCTGCACGAACATTTTGTATGGACCAATCAGCTGTTTTCAGACACAGAAAGTGGGCGTGTCTTCTAGGCCTTATTTGCAAACAATCTGTATAATACATGCAGACAAATACAAGGAACAAAACAATACAAACAGAAAAACGGATCATTAAATAAAGGAACCACCAACCATCACATAGTTTCTATTAAATCAAGATAAAGCGATATAAGATACACAACTGAATTCCGTTACGTTAACCCTGACTTGAAGTTCATATACTTCTAACGATTTTTTCAGTTAATAGAGCATTCATCTTAACTAAACGATCTGAAGAGCCTTCCATTGCAATCTTCAGAGTTAGATCTTGGGAGGTTTGCTGGTGGTATTTGGCGTAGTCCAGAGCAAAATAGTTAAGTCATCCCGGAGTATGTTATATATCGAGTTGACATCTTAAATCCAGATGGCTTTTCAACCCTCAAATCTCGAGTGATATCCCGGTGGCAAATATAGTCTTCTGGCGTTCAATCAATCAATCAATCATTTCCTGTGGCACCCCACGGGATGCATAGGGCCTCAATGAACTCTCTCCATCAATATTTGTCTCTTGCCATCTCCTTCAGGTCCCACCAACACTCCTCTCCTACTTCTTTTTTCATTGTCCTCAACCAGGTTTCCCTCGGCCTACCTCTACCTCTTCTTCCTCTAGCAATCCACTCTGGCACATCCTGTATTAAACAACCTTCTTTTCTGTATATGTGCCTCAGCCACATCCAGCGAGACAGTCTCACATATTCATTAACTGGTTCCACTCTCGTAATATCCCTTACTCTTTCATTTGTAACTCTGTCTTGCCACTTTACCCCAAGAATCCTTCTCAGTATTTTATTCTCAAATCCTGATACTTTCTGATCTGTTGCAATTGTACTGTACCATGACTCATGCCCGTAAATTAAAATTGGTCTAACCATGGACTTGTAAATTTTCACTTTAGTATGTACCGAAAGCATATTATTATTCCAAACAGATTTCACCATTCCAACAGCTCGCCAAGCCTGTCTAATCCTCTCCTCAATTTCATTGTTTAATGATCCATTAGATGATACAATCGTTCCCAGATATTTAAAGTTTTCTACATTCTTCACCACATTATTCCCAATTACACAATCGATTTGGTTCTCCACGTTCATATTAATAATTTCAGTCTTTCCACAATTTATTACCAATCCCACTTTTTCTCCTTCCTCCACCAGACAATCGAGCACCCTCTGCATCTCGTAAATACTTCCGCAAATCAGTACAATATCATCAGCATAGTCCAAATCCATCAGCTTCTTATTTTCTGTCCAGTTAATTCCTGCACCTGTTCTCCTTACAACCTTTTTCATAACATAATCCATAACCAAAACAAACAACAATGGCGAAAGAACTCCTCCTTGAATCACTCCTGACCTAACTTGAAATGGATCACTCAAAGAACCACCCACCATTACCTTACAAAAAGTACCTTCATGCAGGCTTCTAATAATATTTACAAACTTTTCTGGTATACCATAGAATCTCATAATTTTCAACATAGCTCCACGTGAAACACTATCAAACGCCTTTTCAAAATCCACAAAACACATGTTAAGTGGCATTTTCATCTCATTAGCTTGTTGCTTTAGATGCCTTACAATAAAAATCTGATCATTACAACCTCGACCCTTTCTAAATCCCTCTTGTTCTTCTCTTAAAATTTGATCAATTACTGGCTCTATTCTGTTCAACAAGATTTTGGAAAAGACTTTTGCAACTACAGGTGTCAAAGTTATCCCCCTCCAATTGCCACACACACTTAAATCTCCCTTTTTTGGTATTTTTATAATCACTCCATTTTTCCATTCTTCTGGAATTCCACCATTATCCCAAGCCACATTAAAAAGTTTCAAAAGCGCATTCATCAACTCGTCATTTTCCACCTTAAGCATTTCAGGGAATATTCCATCCTCACCTGGAGCCTTAAAATTCTTTAACTCCTTTATAGATTTTGCTACCTCTTCCAAAGTTATATCCCCTGTTTCTATCTGCAAATCTATCTCGGCTGGCAAAATGTCCTCTTCAGCTGGGATTGGTCTATTTAGAACAGATTCAAAGTGCTCTTTCCATCTTCCTTTTATATCCAAATCTATAGCCATCAAATTACCATTTCTATCTCGTACAGGTATTTCCTTCCTTCTCCTTTCAGTCCCAGTTAACTCCTTTATGGCCTGATACGCTACTCTTGTGCTCTGACTGTCATTTTTACTTAATTTAATTTCTGTCTCTGTCGCCTTTTCATCATATAGTCTCCTCTTATCACGTCTAACGAGTCTTTTTACTTCAGAATGTAAACTCCAGTACTTTGCTCTAAGTACTTCAACTACCTGGCCATCAACATGTTGTTCTTCACTTCTTAACTTAGCCTCTTTCCTTTTCTGAATTACATTCCATGTTTCATCTGACATCCACTTTTTCCTTCTCGCTTTTCCCTTTTTCTTAATAGTAACCTTAGCACTCTCATGCAAAACCTCTTTTACCTCTCTCCACATTTGATTAATATCACTGTCTTTAGATTCCATCAAAGTCTGCAGGACTAGAAACCTGTTTCTACATTCCCACCGAAACTTTTCCCTCGTGCTCTCATCACTTCTCAGCTCATCAAAATCATAATTATTACCTCCTGTACAATTACCATTAACGTTTCTCTTAAGTTTTATTTTAATCTTTGACACAACAAGTTGATGATCACTACCTATATCTGCCCCCCTCCTTACGCAAACATCTTGCAAATAACTTCTATGCCTTCTGCTAATTGCAATGTGGTCAATCTGGTTACAATATTTACCACATGGTGAAATCCAAGTAGTCTTATGTATTTTTCTATGCTCAAAGATAGTTCCACCAATGATAAGGTCATTTGCCAAACAAAAGCTTGCAAGTCGCACCCCATTTTCGTTTCTTATACCAACACCCTCCTTACCCATACAATCTTCAAAGCCATCCCTACTACTGCCAACAATCGCATTAAAATCACCAATGAACACTAACACATCATGTCTTGCCACTCTATTCACTACATCCTGCAGCTTCTCATAAAAGTCATCCTTCATTTCATCAGCAGCCTCATTTGTCGGAGCGTACCCTACAACCATACTGATATTACCATGGTCAGATTTTAAACGAGCATAAAGCAAGCGCTCATTAATTCTGGCGTTAGCCACTGTAAAGTGTGAAAACTGTCTTTAGTTTACTTAAGAGGAAATGGCTGTAAGTAGCATGTCATGTACTCAATAGTAGGAAAATATACGCTTATTCATCCTAGCATACACAGCTTTATTAACTGGTAGTCGTTCAGAGTAACCTAGGTTTAAAACAAATTTTTATTTTCGGCTTAACACTTCCACTTGTTAATGGAACCAAGTGCATTCGTCTACGGCATGCCTGACTGTTGTGTCAGCATATTCGTCAATGGGCATAGCCGACATTGCGGATAACTGTCATACGCAGTCATTGAAATAACGGTTGAAGCGGCAGATGAAAAGATGGATGCTGTGAGAAGGCTGGTAGGTGCACATCAAAGGCGGAGTATCAAAAAATGGATAGAGTGGGCGGAAAGGGATGGGTGAGGGTGGTTGGGATGGACCAAGATTGTGGGGGTTATGCTGGCCATCATTGGCAGTGGGAACAAACTTCTCTTAAATGTTAGATGTGTGGGGTTAGAAATGAAAAGTGGGGCGGTTGGAGAGGAGGGTCGAGGGAAGTAATGGGTGGTGGGGCAAGGCGGAACAACCACACTCTGTAATAATGGCTGTGGCATGGAGATGGGATGGGTGGAGTCGCCGTGAGCCTGACAGTATGCCGCCATCTTCTTGTGGGATAAGCTGCATCCAAGTCAAGGTGTCAGGTGTTCTCTCCTCTACATTTCTACTCACACACTCATTTCTAGCTCAGCTGCGAGTGATAAGGATTCTGTCTCTCTGTACCATGTTCAGCAAAGCTAAATGTTTCTGCTGCATTCAACTCCAGTGAATGAGCAGACAGAAAATCCAAACCGTTCATTACATTTCATCACTAAAAGTTTTTCTCTTTACTTTTGCTTTTGAGTGGCAGTCAGTTGAGAGACCCCATTAATTACACGAAAAGGAAAGCCTTCATCTCGAAAACAAGTTAACACCTGCACATAATGACTTTGAAGAAAAAGATGAATGAAACACTGGTTGTGCAGGTACTCATTGACTGTTACTGACTCCCTTCAGTTTTGTCTGGAGCAGAAAATACCTGGATTCAGAGTTGCAAAAAGGACAATAAGATATCAGGAATTCGCCGAATTTGTGTAACTATGGCTGGAAGTGTCATTTGAAGGTAGATGACAATGCAGAGATAACGGCAATAATGCAAATGTACAGCAGTATTTATTTAATATTACCACCTGATGAGCTGTCCGTTGTTAAATAAAAAAAAATAAAAAATAATAATAGCGGATTCCTTATCTATCGCAGAAGTCTTCAAGTACTATGTGAAAAGCTAATTGTTCATTTAAAACCAACTTTAGGTTACCTCTTAAGAGTACAAGATGAGTCAAGACCACATACAACTATTTTTATTTTTTTTTCACTTAGCAAATTTTCAGATTGTGGTTTAATAACAATACCTCAGCAAGACAGTTCTCAGCAGCCCATAGAAAGATATCAATTCACAACAAAACTGAAGAAATAACTCGTGGAAACTGCTTACCTTTGGCATCAATCTCAGTCATAACGGCCTTTAGTTATCGTTTACAGGCTCGTAATTCAACTGCTGCAGCGACTAGTGTCATTAATTCCTCTCCTGATTAAGGCAGGGTCCTAGCGCATGATAACACTGATGAGGAAGAGAAGTCCGATGTGCTTTCAGGGGAAGGAAATGAAATATTTGTTTCAGATAGTGTGATGTCTCCTTGTAGTGAAAGATTTTGTTGCATATATAGTTGGCTTTGAGTGAAACTTAAGAAATCTCTGAACTGTAAAGTATACAGCAGTGTTCTACTTCGTAAAAATTTTAATGCTTTTCATGCATTAATTGCTGGGAAAAGATAATGGAGTCTCTCTTTTCCATCCAAAGATGTATTGCTATATGTATCTTATGTGAAAACAATTTCAGGAAAATCTCTCTTTTCCATCCAAAGATGTATTGCTATATGTATCTTATGTGAAAACAATTTCAGGAAAATAAATCCTTACTCAAAACTGTTAACATATGCTTGCCAAAAAATTGTCATTCACATTTTGTTCAAAAACAAAACTATTCTCAGATTACCAAATCATATGTCTAAAAGTGATCCTCTGCACAACCATCCTCTACTGCCAATCAAAGCAGTGGCTGAGATCTATCTGCAGGTGAGATACACATGTGCAGGTAGGTAGTTCACATCACGAAAAAAAAAAAAAAAACTCTCAGTGCTGTTAAGAGCAGATATACTGTGAATAAGTTGGTACTGTTTGGTGGAAAATAAATTTGTATGTAGTGTATGAAATATAGTTTTAGCATCCCATTAGGGTTGGCTTCAGCTGACTGGGCTGTGGTATAAAGAGCGGTGTTGGCGGTGGGGACAGATTTCCTTGAACAGCTCAGTGTGTGTGTGTGTGTGTGTGTGTGTGTAGACATGATGAGTGGTGGTGGTGGCGTTGTGTGGTAGAGCAAGGCAGGAGGTGATATTTATTCCCTGTGCTAATGGCATTGTAAGTCTATTTCTAAGTGTACTGCATAAGAACAACAAAGAGTAAGAAAGATGCATGTTCATCTTTTATATCCTTAACGTCGCTCGCTGCTGGTAAATATATAGCAATACGCAGGAAAATTGATTGCTTCCAGTATGTTTATGGTGGAGATAAGGTCAAGTTGTCAGTAACAGACAGTCTATTTGTTCAATATATTATTTATCACGTGAACAGGATTGCAGGTAAATATTACAGCATCGAGACAATCCATAACCCAATATGATTCAAATTAAAGCCAATAAAAAAGGATCGCATCCATAGGCCAATATGATTCATATTAAAGTCAATAAAAAGGATCGCGTCCATGACTTCACATAACGTTCTGAGACATGGACGAAGCATTACGATGTAGGCCAACCCTGTCATGTAAGTGCAGGTGTTACTCCTGTTTTTTTTTTTTTTTTTTTTTTTTTTCAGAACTCGAAATTCCTCAAACCGCACGATGTGGAATTTTATGTAGTCCGCCTATCAGAGATCTTTTATTCCCCGAACTGCATGTCTTTGGAACTCCTTTCCCGGGGGTTGTTTCCCCCCAAACTTCAACCTACATCCATTCACGCCCTACTGTCACAAATTTTCTATGAATGGAGGACACCAGTAATGTGGTGAATGGATTAGTTTTTTATTCGTTTGTTTTTCCTTCATCTGTTCTGTTATTAAAAAAAGAAAATTAAGCCCAAAGACGCCTTCCTTATTTCATTTTTGTTACCTCCAGATAATTTATTCAGCTAAAGATAGACTTTCTGAACGGGAAAGGTTAGGCACAGACTTCATTAAACACTTCCCTATCAGTGATCACTACCAAACTTACTGAAATCTTTTGGTAATAGCAAAAGTTAACTACAAACACAGGTAACGCTACATTGTTGCAACCCTCCACCTGACAAAACACATACCCCCACCTTCCTGCACACCTAACCTAGCTCATAACGGCCCTCATCCCCTACCCCCAAATAATTTCTTTAAAGTGGGCATAAGGAGAACGTCTTGAGGACACATAACCTGGGCCCTTCAGATTCCTTGCGCAGGTGGCTTTGAAATCTGATTTTTTTTTCTTTCGTTATTTTCAAGAAATACTTAAGGCTCAGCATTCTACCTATCAAAAGGCACCAGTTTACTATGAGACATATTATAACTACGTGAAATTTTATGGCTCTAGAGTGAATACTTTCTGAGTTCTGGCCCGGAAACGAAACCTCTGTGCCCAACCAGCCACCCTGCCACCCAGCACTACGGACGGACACCTATTGATCCCAGTGATAACAACACCCTCCTCTGACTTTGTCAGGTGGAGGGTAAAAAAAGGCGCTGTATGTAAGGACTTAATAGATCCACCTGTATTTGTGGACTTTGTTCATTTTACATTCATCGAACCCCAGGGGCGCCATACACACATTTTCTGTACATAAGTCGCATTAACTGTTTGCCAAAGCCGCTTATTCCTTTGTATTTCTAGTATATGAGATCAAAGAATGGTGTTATTGCTATGCGCTAAAGAATACTGAGTTTGTTAAGCCCTTTGTGCTGTAAATGCCGCCCCAGGACACCTGACCCACTGAGGCCTGCAAGACTCCTGGTTTTATTGGATATATATACGTACAGGAAATGTTTGTGGGAACACCTGCGTGTGTGCATCATAAGTGTGTTGTTTCTGTGTGTATCCAGGTATGACTCAATGTATATATGTATATGTGAATGCATGCAGCTCGTGGGTACGCCGCCATCGCTTTTTTGTGCATGTGTACATCATGCATGAGTTATGTTTGTATCAAGGTAGACATCGATGTACACGTGTGTACTCTATATATATATATATATATATATATATATATATATATATATATATATATATATATATATATATATATGTGTGTGTGTGTGTGTGTGTGTGTGTGTGTGTGTGTGGTTTGTCGGTAAGCTGTCGCCTGTTTTGTATGCATGTACGTATGTATGTTCCTTTGAATCTATGTATCTGAAGTGGTTACTTTATTAAGGAGAATTGTCAAGTGAAGTGGGGGGTTTAAACCTGACAGGCATCATCATAGTGAAATGAATCATAGATTGTTGCTTATATCCACGAACCCGTAAGACAAATGGAAAATACAGTAGGATAATGCAAAATACATCAACTCCTTTCATGCAGTGACCTTATTTTAATTTCACACCTATCAACGCCACGACACAGTATTCATTGTTTGGGAACCTCTCTTATCAGATTATGAACAAATTTTATTCACTCTTTATATACGATGGCGTCTTTTACAAGTGTACCCTTCATGTCTTCAAGGATAATCATTGCTCATTGGACGAAGCTGAAGAAAATACACTTAAAAGACGTGCGGTTATCGACCTCGTACCTTCGTCGTTCTTACATAAACGTCATAAAAAGAACAAATTGGCTTTTTTTTTTTCTTTTTTTAGCGTGAAGCTGTTTATGATTTTCAAGTGTGTACTGGTCTAATCAGGCTAATTCGGTAATGCTACCTTCAGACCAGTCAAAGCAATCGAGGTTCCTGTGTGTTATTTCAGGTCCAGTCTGATGAACTTTGGTCCAAATTTGCCAGTTTCCGGCCATTTAGATTAATTCAGATCCATTCACGTATTTTGATACATTAAGGTCAGTTCAAGTTTGTTTAGGTTCAGTTAAGTTCATCCATGTCTAGTTACGTTCATGCAGCACAGTCATGTCCAATCCAGCATAGTCAGGTCAATTTTAAGTCAGTTCGTGAAGCCCCGAATGGCTGTGACTACCTGAACTGACTGGAATGGACCCAATTGGACCTGAAGGATCAGAAGTTACCTAACTTGAATGGACGTGGCTGGTTTTAAATGTTCTTAACTGGACATTAGTGGGCCTAACTGGACCTGAATTACCCCAGGCGGGCTGAAATTACCTGACTAAGCAAAAATGGATGTGACGCTTCTGAGTCGACCTGAAGTAGCATTCATGAACGTGAATGGTCCTAATAGTTTGAGCACCACCTCTCCTCCTCTAAACCTCACCTTCTTTTTCTAACGGAGACTCAGCTGTCTGAGGCAACTGACAGCAAACCCTTTTCTGTATCCTCCTACTTTCTCTATACTCATTTCAAAGCCAAATGTGGCTGTTGTGTATACATACGCAACGACTTATCTTGCTCTCGTGTTCCTGAACTTGATTCTTCTGAATTCTCCACTCTCTGGCTTCGGCTTTCCTGTCATTCTCTGACTAAATATATCTGTGCTGTTTACTTATCCCCTAATTCTACTGACTATCAAAAATTCTTTGACTATCTTACTTCTACGATGGAACACATTCTGTCCATTTCTCCTTTCTCTGAAATCTCCATTCTTGGAGATTTCAATGTTCACCACCACCTTTGGCTCTCCTCTCCTTTCACGGATCCACCTGGTGAACAAGCCTACATCTTTTCTATCCTTAATGACCTAGAGCAGCTTGTACAGCACCCTACCCGTATCCCTGACCGCCTTGGAGAGAGCTCCAACATACTTGACCTCTTCCTCACAACTAATCCTTCTGCTTACTCTGTTAATCTTTTCTCTCCGTTGGGCTCCTCCGATCACAACCTTATTACCTTAACCTGTCCTATCGGCTCCAGTACGGCCTGCGGACCCTCCAGGGAAACGTCGTCTCTGGCATTTTGGAGCTGCGGACTGGGAGGCCCTCAGGCAGTACTTCTTTGATTTTCCCTGGAATGATTATTGCTTCCATGGCCGTGAGCCATCTGAGTGTGCCTTGCGCATTACGGAGGTTATTCTCTCAGGCATGGAAGCATACATTCCTTTCTCATATCCTTTGACTAACGCAAGAAAGCCTTGGTTTAATCACGCTTGTTCTAATGCTGTCCGCAACAAGGAGAAGGCCTACAAAAGGTACCGGAGCCAACCCACCCCTGAATCACATAATCTTTACGTTTCTGCCCGGAATCGTGCTAAGTCTGTTCTTCGCTCTACTAAAAATAATTTCATCCATACTAAATGCTCTCAACTCTCCAACTCGAATTCTTCCCGCTCCTTCTGGCACCTTGCCAAAAATCTTTCTAACAACTTTACCTCATCATCCTTCCTCCTCTTTTCTACTCTGACGGTTCTGTAGCTATTTCTTCTACTGATAAAGCAGATCTCTTCGCACAGACTTTCTCCTCCAATTCCACCTTAGACGATTCCGGTGCTGTTCCTCCATCACTTCCACCCTCTGACTTCCTCATGGCTGACATTAAAATTTCTTCAGTTGATGTATTTTCTGCCATTACTGGCCTCAGTACTAACAAGGCATATGGGCCTGATGGGGTCCCTCCTGTTGTTCTCAAAAACTGTGCTTCTGTGCTTACACCCTGCCTAGGCAAACTATTTCGCCTTTGTCTGTCAACTTGTACCTTTCCTTCTTGCTGGAAGTTTGCTCTCATTTAGCCAGTCCCAAAGAAGGGTGACCACTCCCAACCCTCCAACTATCGTCCAATTGCTTTAACGTCCTGTATTTCAAAAGTTTTCGAGTCAATTCTTAATAAAAAAAATTTTAAGGCATCTTTCCTATCACAACCTTCTTTCCGATCGTCAGTATGGGTTCCGTCAGAGACGCTCCACTGGCGATCTTCTCACCTACCTTTCAGATTCCTGGTCATCCTCCTTTCGGGACTTTGGCGAAAGCTTTGCCATTGCACTTGACATCTCAAAGGCTTTTGATCGAGTCTGGCATAAATCTTTAATTTCCAAACTGCCCTCCTACGGTTTCTATCCTTCTATCTGTACCTTCATCGCTAGCTTCCTTTCTGGTCGTTCTATAGCTGCTGTCGTAGACGGCCATCGTTCTTCTCCTAGATCTATCAACAGTGGTGTTCCTCAGGGCTCTGTCCTATCACCAACTCTCTTCCTTTTATTCATCAATGATCTTCTAAGCTGTACATCTAACCCTATCCACTCATACGCTGATGACTCCACCCTTCACCTTTCCATTCCCGGTTCGCAACGCCCATCTCAACAGTTACTTCAACAAACAAGGGATGAGGCTATGGCACACCTAATGTCTGACTTGGCTCATATCTCTGACTGGGGTAAAAATAATATGGTTGTCTTTAATGCTTCTAAGACTCAGTTCTTACACCTATCAACCCGACAAAATCTTCCACAGGTATACCCACTAATGTTTAATAATATTCAGATTAATCCTGCATCATCCTTGAACATGCTTGGGGTTTCATTTACTCGTGACTTATCTTGGAAAGATCATATTACATCTCTTGTAAAATCTGCTTCCAAGAGATTGGGTGTGCTAAGCCGACTCCGCTCTTTCTTCACCCCTGCACAATTGTTGACTCTATACAGGGTTTTATCCGCCCCTGTGTGGAGTACAACTCTCATGTGTGGGGAGGCTCCCCCACATACAGCTCTTCTCAATAGGGTGGAGTCAAAGGCTTTTCGTCTCATTAACTCTCCTCCTCTTACTGACTCCCTTCAACCTCTGTCTCTTCGCCGCACTGTTGCATCTTTATCTCTTTTCTATCGCTACTTTAATGGTCACTGCTCCTCTGAACTGTCTGCTTGCATTCCTCCACCTCTACGACGGGCGCGTAGCACCCGTCTGGCAGCAAACTCTCATCCCTTTTCTGTCCAACTCTCTAATGCAAGAGTTAACCGTTACTCCCAGTCTTTCATTCATGCAACAGGTCAGCTCTGGAACTGTCTCCCTCTGTCTGTATTTCCTCCTGCCTATGAACTCCAGTCTTTCAAACGCAGTGTGTCCAGGCATCTCAAATTGATCGGATCTTGAATTTGGCTCTCTATTGTATTTTGTTTTTCTCTTTGAGGGAACTGTTACTGCGGGCTCATGGCCTTTGGTTCCTTCTTCCTCGCATAAAAAAAAAAAAAAAAAAATAAGCATAAATGGATGGAGTGACTGGACAAGATGGACTAGCATAGTGATGGGTGGTGGAGCATGTTCAGGGAGGCATATTTTGTGACAAAGGGTGTCGTTGGCAGGATGGTAATGTGCAAGTCGAAGGTGAAAGCGCTGATATTGGTGAGTTGATCAGAAAAGAGTAAATATAGTGTGTGAGGTGGGCTCATAGCAGGACGAGCACACCCTGTGAAGATGGGTGTTATATTAATGATTAACGTGTTGGTGGGAACAAATTTTCCTAAAACGTTTGGTGTGGAGGAGGGGCAGTAATATAACTCAGTTGGGTGGAGAGGGATGGACTGGATGGGTGTGGGTAGTGGTGTGTGGTAAGACAAGGAAGGAGTAATAGACCTTGGGAAAATGAGCGACTGAGGTTGACTGGCATAGGCATGACGAGAGTTTAATTTCAAAAATTTAACCAACAATAGTACCAGCAACAATAATAGTAATAACAACAAAAACTAGATCACCGTAAACGGCCAATTTTGATGAATAAATACTTCCCACAGCCACTGCCAAGCCCTGCAGCCCCACTAGAAGCCGAGCTATAAAGAGACCTTGAGGTCAAGGTCACTGAAGTTCTGCATGTCACCTTAGGACCAAGTTTGGTGTCTCTAGCTTTAATCCTTCATGGAAAATTAGGTGACATCCGAAATATCTGGAAAAGGCACAATCATTTACCTCAGACGATCTCAGAATAATTGACCCATTAAACTACACTCCTTTCCGCGCTGTGTCCGCCTTAAGGCTATATTGTAGTAAAATTTCAGCTTCCTAGCTTAAGCGGTTCTTGGGATAGCGTGACTGACTCACTTTTCTGTATTACGGATAATATCTGGAGATTCGGTTGACAGAATGCCACCATATTTAGCCAAAAGAAACGGGCAGATGTGCAGTTAAGCTGGCTTTAGGCCAAATAGCCTTTGAAATACGTAATTTTAAAATAGGTAATAATAATAATAATAATAATAATAATAAAATAAGTAAGAATACTGATAATAATAATAATAATAATAAAAATAATAAACAAGAAAACTTCCGACAGGAGTGTGGGTAGTTTTAATAACAAGAATAACATGAATAACAAAATAATCATGTGACGCAGTGTATACTTGGAGTATAATTACACAAATAAAATTCAAACTAAATTTCTCGAAATTCTGATACAGTGACAATATATGCAAGTTAAAAAATGATCTCTTGGCTTTGCTAATCATACTTTCCTGGCTAAAATTTCATCTCTGCGTTAGTAAGCTTTAGCAAACATGAAACTAGAATTAGAAGTCTGGGAAGTGAGTCATGCTTAAGGTTCAAGCTCAGTCACCAAATGATGTTACTGGTCTCTCGGGCAGGCAGTACATTCACTCTTTTAACGATGGTTGTGTTGGAACAGGTGCTACTTCCCCAAGACCAAAGCCGTAACGGTCACGGTGACACAATATAGCATGCAAGGGTGGTGTATCTCACCACAGTGCCTCATTATCACCTGGGGAAGCACGGAGTAAGTCACCCAGTTACTCTGTATATACACAAGCTGCCGGTGTGTTGGGGCAGCACTAGGTGTATGGGGATCGCTTTTCCTACTTTCGCTAACCCTGGAGGTGGTAGTGGATTGGACAGAACCGGTGGGCCTTTTGTTCCCTCCTTTTCAACTGTTGCCACTTGCATACTTACCAAAGGTTATGAGATCAACCCCATGCTGGATAGAAAAATCTTTACTAATTTCCAGTTAATTTCACTGACATGTCATGAGAACACCTCACTGTTACCATCACACAAGTCATGACTGGAGATAGTCTTAACGTGCATTTAGTAAGGACGGTGAGTATACGTAACGAAAAGGTGACATGTGAAGTTGCGTAGCACGTAGGAGGAGTGCTTGGTCTCAACTAAACTTCTTTTTCTCAGGCCAGAGTTTGAAACAAACTTTTTTTCTTAATTTTCTTTGATTTATCAGTTTTATCCAATTTTGTTCTACCTTATTTAGACCAAAACATGCTTACATTCTTCAGTCTAGACCCACTCTTTTTTTTTTTTTCCAAAAAATCTGGCTCATTCCCGTCAGAACTTGTCTCAACCTCTCAAAACAAATTGCTTCAACACTACCCGCTTTATTCAGTGAACTAATCTAATGCAATTCAAAACATTTCCTCTTAACCTACTTAGCCGGACAAAACCATATGCACAATTTATGTCGAGGAGATAATATCAACTCAATTAGCTGCAGCAAACGGTGAGGAGCGAGGGTTGGAGGTTGACACAAAAATGTTGAAACTTCCACCGTTTCCCCAGCACTTAACGTGTGTGAGAGTATAATTAACAAAGGTAGGTTTACATCACATGCCCCTTTGCAGTTGCTAAAGAAGCACAGTCATATATATAAATGTTGTAAATATATTTTTATTTCTCAATTCCATCGTGCAGAAACTTCAAGTGGGAAAGTGGAGACGTTATTCTCAACTATCTCGCTAAAATATGGCCCTGCTGTCGAATGACGTATTTTGTACATTACTCTGGCTCTATTAAAGGTAATTAATACCTATCTATGTAGCCACTGTCAAATTACAGAATGAGGAGCACAAATACAGCATTGCACGGTGGCTAAATATAGCAACAATTAACATCAGATCATGAGAAATTCCACGAATGAGTATCATTTACCATAATTTGTCATGGATGCTCCCGGTCACTCTCTCCTCGCCACACTCGTAGGTTTTATACCTGGAAGATTTAATGTGCATAACTTGGGTGCTGTGTGCTACTGCCCAAGCCACCTACACGCACTGCTGGAAGGGTGTAAGAGAGATGGGTACACTTGAATCGAAACTACACCTACTGTTCTGCTACATCTTCACTGGACATATCTCACACTTTCATCTCTGACTCATCATAATCAGAGACGATAATCAGTGGGCAAGAAGTATACCAAACTTCCTTCAGTTTAGGAATATGAATCAGCAATTAAAAATCTAAGAGGCAGAGGTAGTGAATATTGGCGAAAATTTCTCTTTAACTGTATAGCCAACACCAGTGGTATCGAGAGTCCTACTTTATTATTTCAAACACTGCACGATGTGAGTGAAATGCTGTACTGCTCGTCCTACATCATTTACCGTACATCCTGTTGTGTTACTGACAGACTCGGCGTTGCTGAGGAACAGAAAACAATAGGGTTTCATTTGGAGGGGCCAGTGATGCAGTGGTAACTTATCCAGTTTGCAGATAAAAGCCTTTTCTCCGATTCTCAAGCTGGTCAGACTATTTGGCAAAGTTTGTCAACCCTTCGTCCTAGTTCATTGTGGTTGTAACTTTGCTTGAGTGTTGTATTCTAGGGTTAGACTGAACCCCACAAAAACTGATTATCTGCCTGAATGACCCATATACAGTCGAGAAGCATTAATTCCCCCCTCCCCTCTCTCTATCTCTCTCGCTGGAGAGGAAACCCACCCCGTGGTGGCACCAATATAACTAGACAGTTTCCTACCCTATTATACCAGCGAACTTCGCCTACCTCTCTGTCCCTTCGAGAAGGGGATGGTGGACTGCAAGAGAGAGACAGCTCAAGCCTGCAGTCTACCGGGTTAACGTCCAAATGAACCTGGACCCATAGTAACTCGAATAAAATTATAAGGACGTAGATGGACTGAAGGGGTTAATGTGAGAGTTTTCGTGGCATCTGGCCCAATAATGTAAGAACATAGTTTATCACAAGTATTAACCATTTCACTTTCGGTGATATCTATCACCGTATTCCCGGTCCCTCCAGACGGTGTTATTATTTTTAATATTTCCTTTCTATGTATTTAGTATTATTTTTTCAAATTCTTATTTATTTTTCGTTCTCACCTCTGGGAGAGACCTCTTCTATTAAAGGTATTGATGAAGGATGCAACTAACTTCCATTCAGTTCGAAAAGCTTCTTATAACCTGAATGTAATCGTTTAAGGATATGCGCGACTGAAGTCAACTAATGCGTCACTGTTGTGAAGGGTTAATATTCTGGAGCCATTGTTCAGCTGCAGCAGGTAAACGACTGAATGGGTTATGTGTCAGTTTAGCTACATTTGGCCTGGTAATGTAAGACATGATGACAGTATGAGTGGGATAGGAGTGTCTGTAGGAAGGCTGGTGCTGGTGCAAGTGGATGGGTTGCATAGGCACTGTTGTGTGTAGGAGTTGATTTTGCTTGTAACACCTTAACCACTTTATTACAGAGACCACATTTTATTATATTCTTGCTCTCTCTAGGGGGTTGTGTTTGGCTCAGGATAGACGTTTCGAAATGAAGGGGTTGGAACTAGCCTTTGTTAGTCCTCTTAGAAGATCGCTCTCTCCTAAGCTGAATATAGTCGCTTAGAGGTCACAGAAAAAAAAAAAAAAAAAAACTCATAGTAGAGAAAGAATTAACTTTCCACTTGCAGTAAAAATTTGATTAGCAAAAGATGCCAGGGAGCCTTATTAAAAATATAAACTTGTCAGGAAGAGGTGCTGGGTAGCTTTATCTTAGGGCCGTTTCCCGTGAACATAGGAGGCTATTCCAGTTCCTCCTAAGCTGTGTATAATAACTTTCTCTTAGTATTGTTTTGCTTGTTTTTTTATTATCTGTTTAGCGTATACATGGCCAGCATAAATAACACACAAAAGAATATTAACGTGTCATGCGCAACTATAACAGAGGAAGTAGACTGAAGCACCATTCGAGCAGGGTAGTTCTCCCGATGTGGTTGGAAAGCTGATGACAGGGTGAGCTGGAGCTCCCGTTTCATCAGCCCTCGGGACTAGTTCCTAACCATCCCCCTTTGTTGTACTTTTTCAGTGTTTCAGTAACACACAGAAAGTAGGCCAGCATAATCTCCAATACAAGTTCCTCTAACTGTAGACACCAAACTACATGCACATTACGCACATTTCCTGATCAAATTAAAAAACAAATGGCATCACTGAACCAAGCCTCGGAGTTCCCAGGGGAGCGGGGGGTGGGACCATAAATGTCCCCACCATCCGCCCTCTCCCGGTGACGACTCAACGAGCTGCCTGGAACCACTGTCTAACTCACTTCTTCATTTCTGAAACATTCGCGGCCTTTCCTCTAACTTCCCTTCTGTTGAATACCATCTCTCCTTCTCTAAACCTCACCTTCTCTTCTTAACTGAGACTCAACTGTCTGCTGCAACAGAATGCAAACCCTTCTCTGTATCCTCCTGCTTTCTCTATAGTCATTTCATAGCTAAAGATGGCTGTTGTGTATATATACGCAATGACTTATCTTGCTCTCGTATTCCTGAACTTGATTCTTCTGAATTCTCTACTCTCTGACTTTGGCTTTCCTGTCATTCTCTGGCTAAATATATCAGAACTGTTTACTTATCCCCTAATTCAACTGACTATGAAAAATTCTTCGTGTATCTTACTTCTATGATGGAACACATCAATCCGTTTCTCCTTTATCCGAAATCTCCTTTCTAGGAGATTTCAATGTTCACCACCACCTTCGGCTCTCCTCTCGTTTCACTGATCCACCTGGTGAACAAGCCTACATCTTTTCTATCCTTAATGACCTAGAGCAGCTTGTACAGCACCATGCTCGTGTCCCTGACCGCCTTGGAGAGAGTTCCAACGTACTTGACCTCTTCCTTACAACTCACTCTTCTGCTTAAGCTGTTAATCTTTCCTCTCTGTTAAGCTATTCCAACCACAACCTTATTGCATTGACCTGTACTATCGCTCCAGTACAACCTGTTGACCCTCCAAAGAAACGTCATTTGTGGAACTTTGGAGCTGCTAATTGGGAGGGTCTCAGGCAGTACTTCCTTGATTTTCTCTGCGATATATATTGTTTCCATGGCCAGAAGCCATCTGAGTGCGCCTTGCACATTATGGAGGTTATTCTCTCGGGCATCGAAGCATACATTCCTTTCTCATATCCTTTGACTAATAAAAAAAATCCTTGGTTTAATTACGCTTTTCTCATGCTCTCCACAAGAAGGAAAGGGCCTATAAAAGGTACCGGTGCCAACCCACCCACGAATCACATCTTGTTTATTTTTCTCCCAGGAATCGTGCTAAGTCTGCTCTTCGCTCTGCTAAAAATATTTTCATCCGTACTAAATGCTCTCAACTCTCCAACTCGAATTCTTCCCGCTTCTTCTTGCACCTTGCCAAAAACCTTCTAACAACTTTATCTCATCATCCTTCCCTCCTCTTTTCTACTCTGATGGCTCTGTAGCTATTTCCTGTACTGATAAAGCAGATCTCTTCTCTAAGACTTTCTCCTCCAATTCCACCTTAGACGATTCCGGTGCTGTTCCTCCATCACTTCTCCCCTCTGACTTCCTCATGGCTGACATTAAAATTTCTTCAGTTGATGTATTTTCTGCCATCACTGGCCACAATACTAACAAGGCATATGGGAATGATGTGTTCCCTCCTGTTATCCTCAAGAACTGCACTTCTGTGCTTAAACCCTGCCTAGGTAAACTCTATCGTCTTTGTCTTTCAACTTGTACCTTTCCTTCTTGCTGGAAGTTTGCTCTCATTCAGCCAGTCCCAAAGAAGGGTGACCATTCCCAACTCTCTAACTATTGCCCAATTGCTTTGACATACTGTTTCTCAAAAGTTATCGAGTCTATTCTTAACAGAATAATTTTAAAGCATCTTTCCTATCAGAACTTTCTCTCTAATCGTCAGTATGGGTTCCTTCAGGGACGCACCACTGGCGATCTTCTCACCTACCTTTCAGACTCCTGGTCATCCTCCTTTCGGGACTTTGGGGAAAGCTTTGCCATTGCTCTTGACATCTCAAAGGCTTTCAATCGAGTCTAGCATACATCTTTAATTTCCAAACTGCCCTCTTACAGTTTCTATCCTTCTCTCTGTGCCTTCATCTGTAGCTTCCTATCTGGTCGTTCTATAGCTCTTGTTGTAGACGGCCACCGTTCTTTTCCTAGATCTATCAATAGTTGTGTTCCTCAGGGCTCTGTCCTATCACCAGCTCTCTTCCTTTCATTCATCAATGACCTTCTAAGCTGTACATCTAACCCTATCCATTCATACGTCGATAATTACACTCTTCACCTTTCCATTAGGTTCCCGCAACATCCATCTCAGCAGTTATTTCAACGAACAATGGATAAGGCTATGGCACATCTAATGTCTGACTTGGCTCATATCTCTGACTGGGGTAGAAGTAATCTTCATATTTTTAATGCATCAATGACTCAGTTCTTACACCTATCAACCCGACAAAATCTTCCACAGGAGTACCCACTAATGTTTAATAATATCCAACTCAATCCGGCATCATCCTTAAACATACTTGGGGTTTCATTCTCTCGGGATTTATCTTGGAAATATCATATTACATCCCTTGTAAAATTTACTTCCAAGATATTAGGTGTACTAAGCCGACTCCATGCCTTCTTTACACCTACACAGTTGCTGACTTTATACACGGGTTTTATTCGCCTCTGTGTAGAGTACAACTCTCATCTGTCAGGGAGGCTCCCCACATACAGCTCTTTTTAACAAGGTAGAGTCAAAGGCGTTTCATCTCATTAACTCTCCTCCTTTTACTGGCTCCTTTCAACCTCTGTCTTTTCACAGCACTGTTGCATCTTTATCTCTTTTCTATCGCTACTTCAGTGGTCACTGCTCCTCTGAACTGTCTGCTTGCATCCCTCCACCTGTATGAGGGGGGGGGGTAGCTCCCGTCTAGCAACAAACTTTCATCCCTTTTCTGTCCAGCTCTCTAGTGCAAGAGTTAACAGTTACTCTCAGTCCTTCATTTATGCAACAGGTCAGCTCTGGAACTGTCTCCCTCTGTCTATATTTCCTACTTCCTATGACCTTCAGTCTCTCAAGCAGAGTGTGTCCAGGCATCTCGAAATGAGCAGATCTTCAATTTGGCTCACTGTTGCATTGTTCTTGTTTTTTCCTGGGAAGGAACGGTTTGCTTGCTCCTGGCCTTTGGTTACTTCTTCATTGCATTAAATAATAACAATAATTTTAATATTAGCGAACACATGCTATGGAGCCATCGTACTTTACGATGGAATGGATTGATTTCATGTTGATACTTGGTATTTTTTCGTAAAGAAAATAAACGAAAAATTGCCCAGTCTCCTTTCCTATCTCTTGCACCTAAAACAACTATAATCTACGGTATTATGCTGTCAAAAGTAAGATTTTATAAGTCGCAACGAGTAGAATACGTGGAACAAAATGTACCTTTTTTCTTGTCCTTCCTTCAAAACAAATCACAGCTACGAGAACCAAATAATTATAGGTACTCTCTTTCGTTTAACATGGCCTAAAACTGTCGTCCCTCCGCCTTGTATGCCAAGATGTAATAAGAGATTAAGAACAAAATATCATGCTGGGCACGAAAAATGGTCAGGGGAAGATGTGAAACTGTAGTATTGTTTTAGTCTACCACTGAGTTACCGGAAATGAGGTGCGAAATGATGAAAATCTGGTCCAAGTTAAGGTAGAGAGACTGTAGTTAATTTGGCCTCACATTTTGGACAGATTAGCAAGCATGGGAAATTTTGTTCTTCTTATTTACGTAAGGTAACTGCTACTACTACTTCTGTATATTAATTACCAGATGTGTTTTTCTTTTTTCATCTTTGGAGACTACTTCCAACGAAGGAACGAGAAACGCTCCCCATTGGTATTTCACTCGTGACGACGCCTTCTTTCTGTTATTTTTACCACCACCAGCTGATATTACTCATCTGAAGACAGACCTATTGCAGTGACAGGAAGAACAACTCAGCCTCTTGTTCTTAGAGTTCCGGCAATTTTAGTCTTAATATAAGATTATTCTAAAAGGCAATAAGAGTTCACTTCCTTTTGTGTGTGTGTGTGTGTGTGTTTTTTTTTTACAGTCGGCTGGGTGGTAAGTGGTGGCGACCGTCATCCACTCATTTGATGTAGTGCTGGCTACTTCTTCCTCAACTTCTATCTTTCTTTTCTATGTTTGTCCTCCTCCCTTCCATTTTCTTCTCTTTCCACATCGGGTGACTTGCACTGAATGACAAGCCTAATGGTTTACTGTAGCCCTGGAAGCTATTTACAACGCTGGGTGGTGACCATAAAGCCAAATGATGCGGTGCCTCTGTTAACTGGGTGAAGAGATACAAATGCTGTGGCCATTCGGGAACCAAACCTCCAATCTTTTCTCCGCGCCTCTCTGTGGCGAGGCGCTGTCTGCCCCAAAGGAACACTGGTTCACTGCAAGGGACGGCCATGCAGAGGCCGTTGCTTGCTTGCAATTGATGTGTCTGCTAATCTGACAGACCTGTGTTGCTCAACAACAACCATCATGTTGTGTTCAGTGCTACGGCCCAGAAACACTAACTGCCCTCCTGAACAAAGGTGACCTACACATCCGTGTGCGTGTGTGTGTATGAAAAAGAAGGAGAGAGAGAGAGAGAGAGAGAGAGAGAGAGAGAGAGAGAGAGAGAGAGAGAGAGAGAGAGAGAGAGAGAGATTCACTGGACCCTTAGATTCTGCCATCCGGTCCCAAAGGCATAGATATTATATTTTTATTCCCGTATGGTCGCCGGTGCACCAAAATCATCCTTGCAGCAAAACAAACTACTTTTCACCTTTTCCATATTTCGATATCCATTGCTGTATAATATTTCTAAACTGAGATCAGCTACGTATGTTTCTTTGTTCTCTGTGACGGACATGGCGTAAGTGTGAAGCAGACG
The DNA here is from genome assembly GCF_032717465.1 of Coenobita brevimanus. Lineage (NCBI taxonomy): Eukaryota > Metazoa > Arthropoda > Malacostraca > Decapoda > Coenobitidae > Coenobita > Coenobita brevimanus. The sequence goes on along the minus strand of NC_136987.1, from coordinate 20,882,590 downwards.
GAGTAAAATAGATGAAGTTTTATCCCTAACTGTAATTATGGCCACAAAATACTTGTCGCCTCTCCAGGTTGTTTATTCGCTCCATAAACTAGTGTATTGAATGTGAAACAAGCGGCGCTAAAGACAGTGATCTGAGGTCCAATTAGCAGCTTCAGACACAACACACTGATTCTCTAAATCCACAGTGGGACAAAATATGCAATATTAATGCCTATCAAGTGGTAGGTGGGGGCGCTCACCATCCACTCACTCGATGTAGTGCTGCTCTCGTGTGTCTGCCCTTTCCTCTCCTCCATCCCTCTTTCCTTCCATCCTCTTCTGTCTTCCTTTCGTTCATTCTTTCCTTGTCCTTCAGCCTATGGGCAACTTTACACTCCCTCTTCTGTCTTTCTTTCCTTCATTCTTTCCTCTTCCTTCTGCCTGTGGGTGACTTTGCACTGAGTGACAAGCCAAATGGTTTCCTGTACACCAGGAAACCATTTACTACGCTGGGTGGTAACCATATAACCAAATTTTGGCGCCTGGTGGTTTAGTGGGTAATTATTGCTCTTCAGTCGGATTGAGCCGGTGAAGGTTTATATCCAAGGGGTGGTTGGGGTTGATTGTTCGTGTAATGCCACTCAGGGATGAGTGAGGCTGGTCACTCTCATCTTAAATGTCGGGACCAACTGCCTAGCCCCGGGCTCCTACGCTCCTCATCGGGCAGGATTAGATGATAGAGAGATAGAGAGATATAATGCCTATCAACTACACGAGGGTCATTCAGTCACATAATCACATTATTTGCCAGTCTTCCTCTAGGCTATGCCATGCAACCATCTATCTTACATCCAGGTCCCCAACTGTGCTGCTGGTGAACATGGACAAGGGGAACTATACTTTGTACAGGAAGCTGACCAGCTGCGAAGCAGACTCGAGACGTGCTAGTTGTGCTGGATATGTTACCATTGCACCACTGACCCCCCTTGACCCTAGGGGTAGGTTTTGATATCCCCCCCCTCCTCTCTCTCTCTCTCTCTCTCTTTCAATCCCAGCCAATCCCTCAACCTTCAAACCTTACTTCATTCCTCCATTTCTATCATAAATGTAAAGTCTTCCCATTCTTCCCACTCTATATGTGCCTAGTTGCCTCCCTTCCAGCTTAGGCAAGAATATAGGATGGGAACAGGCAAAGGAAGCCTAACCGTTTCAGTGCAGGGACGTCTTTATTTATTTGTTTCATTTTTCTTCCTCCAGACGATTTAGTTCTTTTTGGAATAGGGTGTTCGAACTGGAGGAATAAAATGTAGCTTTCATGTGGTGAAGGTCATTAATCTTGCCTGGAAATTGTTTTACTTACCAGAGACTCTGAACTGGAGGGGATTATATGCAGCCTTGATGTGAGCAGGGTCTACGGCAAAAATAACAAGGAAAAAAAAAAGTATGACAGAGGAATTTTCAAACTTGCTCTGGTGACGAACATTATGCAGCATACGACAGTGGACAGTGTATGTGAGTGAATGGTGCAACGTTCTCCCCTTTGGGGGCATCACATGGCTGATACTGGTAACAGTGACCATATAAGATACAGTGTTGCACAAGATTCTTCGGAAACTTCAGGAAGGTATTCTAGGATTATTTGAACGAAAATATAACAACATGGGTCTAATCCTTAACCATAACAGCTGCAGTACAATTACTGATGACATTATGTGTTAATCATGAGGAAGACCATAAGTTTTCTCCCATAAGGTCATCAGGAACTTTAAATTCGTAATGGCTGACAACTGGACTCGTGTTGATGTAGAAATTTTTGCTCAAAATTCTTGAATAACCTAAAGATCTAAGAAATCCTGTGGGATACCCTGTATAAGTTACAATATATTTGAAAGAGCGGAGGTGGTGGTGTAATGGTTGGCAAATCTACCCTGCAACTGCAAACAGAGTTCGAATCCCGGGTCGGTCAGACTCTTGGGCAAAGTTTATGTCCCTGTGTCCCTGTTCAGTACAAGTGAACCTGGATGTGAATTCGATTGTTGCATGTTGTATTCTGCGCATAAATTGTAACTTGGTCAAACTTGAACATCTGCAATAACGACCTTAGTTCATTCGCTAAACATTGATTTTTTCTTTACCTTTTTTTCATCTTCTTTATCATCGTCATTAACATCATCATCTTACTCTTCTTCCTGTATATGAAGAAGATTTTTTTATAACTATACAGTATGTAACACTGTCAGTATCCATCGTCCAATCACAAGACATCAACATTTTCCAGACCATGTAAAAGTGTAGAGACCTTAATGACACTGAATATAAGTAAATGCGTGAGCTTAATCACTGAAGGTCCGGAGGCAACCCCATTACACAGTTTTAGAGCATAGTTTGCCTCCCCTCGTCCTCCATATTATCAGTCTTTACTGAAATAGATACTACGTACTTACACCAAATTGTTTATAGCAGAAAATATCAGGAAAAAACAGAAGGGTTGGTTGCTGTTATTAGAAGGAGTGGGACTAATAATATAATCATTAAGATAAAGGTGGCAGGTTGGGTGGTTGCGGTGAGGTAGGAGGTGTGGGTGTGAAATGGGTTGTGGACGTAAGACAAGGTATTTTAGAAAGCAGAGGCGATGCTATGGGTCGTAATTCAGGACACGGGTGATTTGGCTGTTTGAGGAGCAGATAGTCGAGAGGGAGAGAGGAATGAGTGAATGAAGAAAAGGCCAGCTTAAGAGACAAAAAATAAGAAGGAAGGCAGAAGTAACAAGAAGGACGAAATAAGAAAATAGAAGAATGTCAGAGTTACAGACCAGAGGGTAGGAGGAGGAAAGAAAAGGGTAGGAAGAGTGGTCTCAAAAAACAGTTAAGAAAACTGAGGGTGCCAGTTTTCTAACACGTCGGCACTACTTTGATTGAAAAAAAAAAAGCCTTAAAAAAGTGATAATCATAATAAGAACAGGAAATATCAAGCCGCTTTAGTGTGTGCGTGTGTGAAGGTCACAGCCTTGCCCTTAGATCGGACTATATGAGCTCTCAGCTCCCTTCCGGGAGGGTAAAAGCTGACGATCACGACCATCAAGTGATCCTGACCGACCCGGTGAATTACACACATTAATCGTTGATCTGTCATATAATTTTGGGAAAAGTAGCTACTACTGTAATATGTAAATGTAAAAATTGCGAGTGCACTCTCTTTTTCGCATATCCCAGTGGAGGCTGCCCGCGGGTGAGTTGTGGAGGCTGATATAATGTAGGATTTTAACGCAGCCACGGAAATGCATAAATGGTAGATGTTTCTGGTTCTTCCGTGACCAAGATATTCTGCAAATATTCGTGCTGTAAACTTTTTGGATATAGGTATGTAACGAGGATGATGATGATGATGTTGATGATGATGATGATGATGATGATGATGTTGATGATGATCCAATCCTATGTTGCCCCATGAGGAGCGTAGAAGCATGGGGCTAGGCAAGTTGGTCCTGACATTTAAGATGAGTGACCAGCCTAACTCATCCCTGAGTGGCATTACGTTATCAATAAACCCCAACCACTCCTTGGAGATAAACCTACAAAGGTTCGATCCGACTGGAGCGCCTTCATTACCCCCTAAACCACCAGGCACCACAATTTGGGTATATGGTTACCACCCAGCATAGTGAATGGTTCCCCAGTGTACAGGAAACTATTTGGCTTGTCACTCAGTGTAGAGTCACCCATAGGCAGAAGGAAGAGGAGAGAGTGAAGGAAAGAAAGACAGAAGAGGGAGTGTCAAGTCGCCCGTAGCCAGAAAGAAGAGGAAAGAATGATGGAAAAAAAAAAGACAGAAGAGGAAGGTAGGAAGAAGGGAAAGGGCAGACACACAAAGCAGCACTACATCGAGTGAGTGGATGGTGAGCGCCCCCACCTACCTCATAATAATAATAATTATATTCATCATCATCATCATCATCATCATCATACAGTTATGTGTAGTTTCTTTCTGTGCATTCAGAAAAAAAAAAAAACATTTAAGCTGCAGACCCAGTCCTGGCATCTGGTATACCGATTTCGTTGAAATCCATGTGCTCACTTTTCCCTACTTCTAATTTTTTTAATTTTGAGAGGTGGCTAACCCCCAGCAATTACTGGGAAGGTCATACTCCCCAAATACCACATTACGGATGGGAGTCCATCGTACAACATGTAGTACAATAGCAGAGCCATATCTGCAATCCTTTCACAAATTCACCAAGATATTAATCTGCTGAGGAAGTCGGACCCTCCTAAAGACCATGGTTGGAAAACTGTATATAGTGGAAGACCCTCCCAGTAACCAACAGAACTCACCTGGGTAATGTCATTCAAATCTTTCCTCTATTTCTGAACATTTTGTTTTATTTCTATCGCTTTACAGATGAGAGTCCATTGTACAGCTTGTACTAATATATCACGGCCATAGGTACCGGAGGATTGGAAGTCAGGTATAATTATTCCCTTGTACAAAGGAAAAGGGGAAAAAGAAGTGTGTGGTAATCATAGGGGCATTTGTCTTCTTAGTATAACAGGAAAAGTGTATGGTAGGATACTTATTGACGGAGTTAGAGAAAGAACAGAGAAATTATTTGGAGAGGAACAGGGAGGCTTTAGGAAGGGAAGAGGTTGTGTAGATCAGATATTCATTCTAAGATCTTTAGTGGAAAAGTTTCTAGAGAAGGGAAAGAAGTTGTATGCGGCTTTCATGGATTTGGAGAAAGCATATGACAGGGTGGATAGACAAGGATTGTGGAAAGTGTGAAGAATATATGGAGTAGATGGGAAGATGTTGAATGCTGTGAAGAGTATGTACGATGGCGCGAAGGCTGCAGTGCGTGTGGATGGTGAACTAAGTGAATTTTTCTCTTTGAAAGTTGGGTTGAAACAGGGATGTGTCATGTCTCCATGGTTATTCAATCTGTACATGGATGGGGTAATAAAAGAGGTACAAGGTAGGGTAGTGGATGTTGGAGTGGCCCTGGTGAGAGAGGATAGTATTTGGAAACGCCCAGTACTGTTGTTTGCAGATGATACTGTGTTGTTGAGTGAAGACGAAGGGGAACTGCAAGGCTTGGTGGATGAGTTTGGGAGAGTGTGTAAGAAACGGAATCTAAAGGTGAATGTAGGGAAGAGTAAAGTGATGGTCTTTGAGAGAGGTGAAGTCAGTGAATGTACAGCGAGGTTGGATGGTGAGGAATTGGAAAATGTGAGTACGTTTAAGTACTTGGGTAGTGTGATGAGTAAGGATGGAGGTTTGGAAGGTGAAGTGCTTGAAAGGGTACAGCAGGGAAGAAAGGGTGTTGGTTCTTTGAAAGCAGTGATAAGAAACAGGGAAGTGAGCATGGAAGTGAAAAAGTTACTACATGACAATATTGTGATACCAACTCTAACGTATGGAAGTGAAGCTTGGACGTTGTTGGAAGAACACAAGTCAAGAGTGAGAGCAGTGGAAATGAGTTATTTAAGAGGAGCCTATGGAGTCACATGGAGAGACAGGCTGACGAATGAGGATATAAAGGAGCGTTGTGGTGTGGATGTGGATGTGGTAGGACGCGTTATGAGGAACACACTGAGGTGGTTTGGCCATGTGGAGAGGATGGAGGGTGAAACACTGACGTAGAGAGTGTATGTGAGTGAGGTGGAAAGGGGAAGGGGGAGGGGGAGGCCGAGGATGAGATGGAGGGATGGGGTGGAGAGGTATATGAGAGAGGGGGGTGTGAGTTGGGAGCAGGGCAGTGTAATGGCGGGGGACAGGGCGACTTGGAGGCGATTTGTTTGTGGCCACCCCAAACGGGATTGAGGCGTCTGGCAATAGATAGATAGATAGATAGATAGCTACCCTCCTTTCACTATTTGTGGCCTCTTTTATTTGGTGAGTGGACTGACTCCTCAAAAAATCATTGTTGGAATATTGTATAAAGTGGGAGATCTCTGGAATAACCAAACGAAATCATCTGCGATTTTTATTGAAATCTTTCTCCTATTTCTGATCTTTAATTATATATTTCTGGTAGGAGATTGACCACCCCAAGAACCATGGTGAAGGGGGTGTCATGCACCCCAAATATCAATGGACAGTTTTTACTTGTGCAGAGAAAACATGGGAACTACATACCTAATCCTGCAGTATTCATGCTGATCTCGTTGTTATCTATGTGCTCACTTTCCCCTATCTCTGATCGTCTTTGTTTTTGGGAGGGGGGCTGACGCCCCCAAGCGTCACTGGGGGTTCATGCTCTCCAAATATCGCATTACGGATGAGAGTTCATTATACAACAAGTACTAATATATCAAAGCCATATCTGCGATCCTTTCACTGTTTCAGAGAATTTTATATATGGTGAGGGGGGCTGAATCCCCAAAAAATCTTGGTTAGAAATTTGTTTATAGTGGAAAACGTTTCCAGTAACCCGACGAACTCACCTGGGAAGTTTTATTCAGATATTTCCCCCATTTCTGATTGCTGCTGCTTTGGGGAGAGTCCTAACTCCCCCAAAATCACTGGGTGGTCACGCCCCCTTAATACTGCATTATGGATGAGAGTCCATCGTACAACATGTACTAAGATATCAAAGTCATATCTGCACTACTTTCCGTATTTGGTATTCTTTATATTTGGTCTTTTTTATGAAGGGCAGCTAACTCCTTGAAAGTAATCATGGAAAATTTTATTATTTTGATACTATCAGTTAACCAGATGAATTAAGTACCATTTTGACTACTTCTAATTGCTAAAAATTCGCTGCAAAAAGTTACGCATTCAAGTTACTCAGAGAGTTCTTCAGTACATGCATCCCCCTCGGTTTCCACAGAGGAGGACAGACAGACAGACAGACGAACTCTCTTTATATCTAGATAGATAGATATACAGATAGAGACAGATAGATACGGTAAGTATTGCATATCGAGCCAGAACTTCCAATTCGTTACAAACCTTATTTATAAATAAGCTGCACACGTTGTAGTGAATATTGTGGATTTTGATTCATTATAATTACGATACACTCCACTGTAATTTGAGTGATGTCCATGGGAGGGAGGCTGCAGGTCAAAGATGGTGGCGGCAGGGAGTGTGAGGTGGAGGAGGGCCATCAGTGCCTCGAGCAGCGGGCTAGATTAAGAACATATTTCCACCTCTCACGTACTTGAATGCTATGAGCCATGGAGGAGGTGCGCTGATAGGAAGCCCCGAGTGAATAATGCCTAGTGGAGATAAGGGCGACTGGCAGTATGGGGCTCAGACAAAGCCCGGGGTTATACCTCAGTTTCAGAGACAGCGCTGGACGTTTATCTGCTCCCCTCACAAGAGGTGCAGGGTGGCGGCGGCCCTCACCCATTTCTGCTCCTTAGTTTCCTCTGAGGTGCAGCTGCTGTACCGCCTCGGCTTTGATTATCTGACCACTATATCTGTTTCACTGCATCTTATCACAGCTTAATATACACCAGTGTAAATAATCTAATATTTCTCCCGGCGAAGAATGGCATTCGGGGCCACGTTGCCGTGTTCCAGTATATTGCAGGGCAGATGACCATCTTACTTCCCTTGGTGGTATTATACAGGTCTGTAGGATCGACTACCTGTAGCTGTATCAGCCTCCATCAGGTCTACAGAGCCAGACTCACTCCTGAGAGGGAGATTGGTAGCCAAAATTTACCCTTCCTCATGCTAGGCAAGTACAAATCAAGACAGGAGTGAAACGATTTTTTTTTTTTTTTTAGAACCATCGGCCAAAAGTTGAAGCCACAAGATAAGTTCATTTTTTTTAAATAACGCAAACAGTTATGATTTAATTTGAAGCAAACTTAATGGAAGTGTTGGGGTAAAGCTAAAAACTAGGGTATTCGATTCTGAGAAGAATAAGTCAAAGGTCAAAGTCAAAAGGTAAGATGTACTGACTGTTATTATCCGATCTGAATCAACCTGGGTGAAGGATTGAGGATACTGTGAGGATATCGTAACGAAATTTTAAGAACAGTCGATCGAAGCTCATGGTCATAAAGAAAATCAAATGTTCAGTCCCTAGCTAGACCATCATTGTAGGACGTGGATGCTGCACTCTCTGAGTGCTCCTTCTTTATGTGTAATAGTTTTGCCTCCTTCAGACGGTTTACATGGGGAAGGAGGCAGGGCGTAACCTTCTTTAATTCGCTCCTTACAAAGAAATACTTCATATGTTGAATAAAGTCGTCACAAGACAATAAGGATACCGTATATGCAAATGCCTCAGGTTATAGTACCTTAAAGTATATGTACGTCTTCTCTCTTCCTTCTTGGATGGGTTTTGCATCCATCTCCTCTGTCATTCGTGATAAAAGTAAACCCTTGACAATACCCATACCGGCATCAGATTTCCAAACTGTAGTTCACTTAGGCACTGCTATTCCTATATCTATGTTAGCGTAGGCTGGGAAAAGTCAGTGAATAAATTATGCCCAATGAAAAACTAAATAGCTTGCACACTCTATGTACAAAGACGTACAATGATTTCTGTCTCTTCTATGATAAATATGCATTTCAGTGCTTTCATATTCTCCATTACGCCCCCTGTTTGCTTCCTTCATGAATGTAAAAACAAAATGGTATAGTAATAATTTACTCTGCTTTTTCAAAGTGTTAATGCGTATCATGAGACCATTTGAATATTTGCACAGAACATGTCTGCGCAGTTTAAAGTGTAATTCCTTCGATCAATAACCTCTACTTTGTGGCAAACCGTTCCAGTCTCAACCCTCCCGCCAACTTTGGTTAAATTGGATAACAATTGCTCTGACAGACCTTGCCATGCGACCTTAATCTTTGAGCCATTGTTCAAAAAAATAAGAAGTCAACCATTAACTGACCCTCAACCCAAATCATATAAATCATGTAAAATCATATAAAAAAACTATTTTAGTTATTATACTCAAAAATACCCACAGAGCACTGGCCTTCCCCTGTGACACTGGCCTTCGACTAGTTGTTCTCAAAGATGTATCCCTTCGGCCTTGCCTTACCATCATCCACTCCTCCAAGATTGGTCTAAACAGGATCAAAACTCTTTAAGTACATCTTGCTATATGGCTTTGACCTTTGACTTATTGCTGAAAAAATAGTGACTCAACCATTTAACCAACCCTCAATACTTTCAAGTTTAGGTAAAATTGGATGGACATTGTTTCTGTTATTGTTAACACACACACACACACACACACACACACACACACACACACACACACACACACATTCTCTCTCTCTCTCTCTCTCTCTCTCTCTCTCTCTCTCTCTCTCTCTCTTTCTCTCTCTCTCTCTCTCATTTAAGACTGATGACTGGCTGGGTGGTTATCACATCAACGTACTTACCACCTGCCATCATAATTTGCTGGTGCTCGTAAGATAAACTATGCAAATCATTCCACACACAAAATGACTCACTAACGATGCATGCCGGCTGTTATTTAATATAAATACCGGCAAATATACAAGTATCACCTTACCAACCCATTTCATTCAAACCCTCAGACATATCTTTTGCGGCATAGGACTCATCGAAATGAATGGGTAAAGTTGGATTTCTTGGTTGTTCACCTTCCTTTGGAATGGTTGCCCCGTGGTCTTAGATTATTTTTTCTCTAACAAAAGTAGTCTTCAAGTATATCTTCATGACTAAGGGGCTCTCCTTTTCTTAACAAAATCCTCTGGTTTTTACAAAACTAGCTGAAACAAAAGATATCCTCAGACTAGTTGGTTAATGTTCTGCCGTTTTTGACGTCATTTTTCTCCTAAATGTTGCTTATTTTTCTTGAGTGGCAAGTTATAGTAAATCAAAAGGAAATCTCATCGATTTCACTACAAGGCATATCTCCAAGGCGAAAGTTAATAGCCTGGTGGTGACCATAATACTGTAAAACAACACAGATATCCTTTGACTGAATGGGTTAACGACTGTGTTCGTATCCTGCAACAAGAGGGGCCTCTCCTAAACTGAATAATATCATCTGGCTGCAGAGAGAATATATGAGGGTGGAGTCACTTCTGTCGAAGTGCTCTTTGTCTGCATCACTCTTCACCGTATGCCGCCTAAGACAGTAGACGGACAGCCAGACAACGGTGACAGTATTGGCTGATGTTAACCTCTTCAAGGAGATACTTATTTATATACCTCATTTTTCAAGTGACACGCTGCTATATTTCTTTGGAGTGACTTTCTGCAATATAAGGGTTAGGTATGGCCCTCATTAACTCCTTCACTAATAAAGGTCCTTTGTAAACTTAAATATAACCATCTACTACTGTACCAACACAAGTAAAAATACATCTTCGGGCCGAATGGATGAAATGTCTTAACACAAGGAAATGAACCACTCTAACATCTGGACGTCGATGGAGACGCGCGTGTACCAGTATTCTGCTTAATTTAACTAGAAATGAAACTGCAATATCTACATCAAGAATGTTAAGCTGTAACCAGATATCAATGGAATGTGGTCTTAGTTACGAAGAAGAGCTATGGAAATGATGCAAAGACGTAGCACTGTGTTATTCTGTCTATAACCTGTGTGAAATAAACTGGAAAAGCACGAGTCTGTTCCAATATAAGGTAAGAGAAATATAGAATAATGAAGGAAATATCACGTGAGAAGTGAGCGTGTACGAGCGTTGTACTGCATGCACACTGTCATCTGTGGCCGAATCAGACTCCTACTGTTACCACGTTGTTATTCTCGCTGTAATAAGTGACATTTTTATTCTGCCAAAGAGTTATTGTACGTCACAGAGTGGGCTGGAATTTATGATTATGATATCAAGACGCAATTCTATATCTTTAAGAAAAACGATTAAAGGGCGATGATACAATTGTGACAATATCGCACTATACAATCACTTGTCCTGAGAGGGTGGTTTAGTACAAGATTTATGTGTACACGAAAAAAGTATCTGGTATCAGGATGTCGATGTGTAATATTTATAAATTTTGTGGAAAGTGGTTATGTGACTGTACATGCTGCTGTCACATGGACTGTGTAAGGTTTTGACCATGTGATATATGTATCCTGTCAAACCTCAACTGACTGTCATACAGCAATTCAGTGCGGTGTTTCTGCGACATACAAGTAAGGTGTTATTTAAATTTTACCCTCTATATTTCTGAGATGAATACATGCTATGGGTATTATCTGTCGTGAACGGCCATGTTAAACGGCGGCCAAGAGATTCCAGCTTCACATTAGCTTGCGATGGTGTAAAATTGTCAAGAAGAAAGGATAGTGAGGAGTTACGTTGAAGTAAATATATATATATATATATATATATATATATATATATATATATATATATATATATATATATATATATATATATGGGAAGATAGAAAGGAGAGGAAAAAATAAGAGGGCAATACTTGATTTGAAAGAATAAAATATAAAGAACTAATATAAAAGGCAAGAAATGTAGAAATAAAAACAAGTACAGTTGAATATGAAAGAAAGGAACAATAGGGAGAAATAAACGTAAGGAAAAAAGAAAGAAAGAAAAGGGGAAGACCAAACAAGAAATGCATATTAAGAAAACGAGGATTGATTGACACAAGGTAAAGATTTGACCTGTGTACACCTGTAGTAGAGTGCCAGGCCGCTCCACCTTACTTACTTATCCTCCTATCAGTCTTGTAGCTTGTGATGATGTAATACAGTGCTGAGATACGCGTACCTGATTACGATGAACGTGGTGTTGAAGGGGATGGTGATGCAGTTAGTTGTGATGACAGTATTTATATATGTGTGGATGAAGACAAAGACGATGGTGGAGGTGGTGGTGGTGGTGGTGATTATAATGGCTGGTGATGAAGATGGTGATGATGGTGACGGTGATGGTAGTGGAGAGTATGATAGTTCTGATGAGAATAAAGATAACTATGCCTAAAGATGATGATGGTGATGACGATGATGATGGTGATGATGGTGATGATGAAAATGACTGATGATGATGATGATGATGGTGAAGATGAAAATGACTGATGAGTGGTGGTGGTGGAGGTGGTTAATACTTATAATGATAACCTTACTTCATCTCATGTAGCTTGTGGTACTGGAATATAACTGTGGAAAAAAAAAAAAGGAGGAAGAGAGATAAAAGCAATGGGGAAAAAGGAAAGAGAAAAAAGCAAAAGGAAATGACTGAAAAGAACAAAGGGAAAGTTGGAAGAAAAGACTACGAAAAGGTTTGGAAGGTGGATTAGAAAAAAAATGCGGACAATGGAAGAAAGAGAGGAGAAAGGAATGAAATAAGAATAAAGGAGAAAGAAAGGAGGAAGGACAAGAAAGGACGAAAAAATTACGCTACAAAATGGAAAAAAGTAAAAAAGAAGGAAATGGAGAGACAAACAAAGAAAAATAAAGAGTCAGGAAACGGCTCAGGGTAGAACTTGAGACACCTTTGTCAGAATCTGAAGACGCTCCACCTTACTTAACCTTGGCTTCTATTTCTCCTGTTACTTTATTTCTGCAATATTGTTAAGACACAAGGGAGACTAAAAGAAAGGGAAGGAGAAAGAAGCCAAAAATGAGTTAGAAAGATAGGAAAGAACCAGAAGAAAATGAAAAAGCAGAGAAAGAAAGAAGAGAGCCAGAAGAAACTGCAAAGGGAAAGAAAGAAATAAGAGAAATGGAAGGGAAGGAATAGAGGAATGGTAGCGACAGGAAGGAAATAAGGAAATTGTGAAGGTAGATGAGAGAAAGATAAAGAGCATAAACAAAATGAAATATGAAAGAAGGAAATAAAACTTGGGGAAAAGAAGTAGAGACATAAATTTAAAAGGTGTAAACTCAGACCACGTGTATTAGATTCGTAGGCCGCTCCACCTTACTTCATCTCCCGTCCTTTCTCCCATGTAGCTTATTATGGTACAATATAGTTAAGGAAAAGCATTACATAGAGAAAGTAAGGGAACTCAGAAGGAGGAGAATAGGAGGGAAAGAGAAGTGATTTGTCAGAAATAACTAAACGGAAAGAATATCATGAGAATAGGAAAGGTATAGTAAATATCAAGAACTGATTAATACAAAAAATAAAGTAGGCTATGATGAAAGAAAAGAAGAAATACAGAGACCAAGAACAGGACAAAAACTAAATATAAAAAGACAGAGGTACACATTAATACGAAAAAGGAAAGGATGGAAGAGGAAGGAAAAAAGAAGAAATAAGAAAATACAGGAAAAGAACAAAAATGAAAGGTAATAGATATGAAACAAGTACAGTTTAATATACAAGAAAAAAAGATGGAAATCAGGGAAGAAATTACGTGAATAAGAAAGGGACAGCAAAAGAAAAAAGCAGAAGGAAGAAAAGGAAGAATGAACCAGAATGGGTGAAGCTTTGAACCCGGTACACCTGTAGTAGAGTCCCAGGCCGCTCCGCTTTACTGCATCTCGCCTCCTGCCTCTCCTGTAGCTTGTGATGCTGTAATATAGTGCCTAGATCTATGTAACTGATGGTGGTGCTGGCAGTGATGATGATGATGATGATGATGATTATGTTGATGGTGATGTGGGTTAGTTTTTATGAGACTAAAGATCCCTGTGGATGATGATGATGGTTAGTTTTGATGAGGATAATGATAACTAAGAATGGTGATTGATGATGATGATGGGACATTGGTAGTGATAATAACAGTGATGTAGCTGTGATAATACTGATGATATCATCCCTTTATCATTTACCTTCCTATTCCTCTTTCAGCTTGTGATGCAATAATATGGAGAAAAAAGGATCAAGGAAAACAAAGAAAAGCAGAAGGAAAGGAATGAAAAGAAAAGAAAGAATATGAAATAAACGGATGCGCAATGAAAAAAAAAAAAGTGATGAAATTAACAAATAAAGATAAAATGTCAAGGAATGGAAGACAGAAACAAGAAACCAAAAAGAAAATGGGATAAGAAGACTGAGAAAGGATCTTAAAAAATAAAGAAAGGAGAACAAAGTGAAAAACAAAGGGACAAAATACAAAAGGAGTATAAACGGGAAGGAAAAGAGAGAAGGAAAAGTAAATAAGGAGCCAGATTAAGTTAAGGGTCAAACTCAGGACACCTTTGTCAGAGTCTCAGGCCGCTCCACCTTCAGTTGTAGTTTTAGTGCTGTAATGTAGTGAAGAAAGAAAGAAGACGGGAAGACAGCGGAAGGAGAATTGGGGAGAGAAGAAGGAAAATAGGAGTGAGAAAGAGAAAGAAAAGGGGAAGGGGAGAAAGAGAAAACACAGGAGTGAAAAAGAGAAGGAAAGTGAATGGACAAACAAAAGTAGGAGACAGGAAGAAGACAAGAAAGAAATATAACAGAATTACAAACAGTGAAGCAGAGGGAAATGTGCAGCTGAAAACTGACGAAGAATTTACGGTCGAATTGGACAGAAAATTAAAGAATTTAATTCCTTACATATGTAGGAGAATCTTAGTCCCAGGTAGTGATGATGACGATGAAGATGATGATGATGATGATGATGATGGAAGTGGTGATAGTGATGATAATGGTGATGATGGTAACATATATGGTCGTATTGATGATGTTGATGATGGTAGTGGTGGTAGTGATGATGATGATGATGATGATGATGATGGAAGTGGCGAAAGTGATGATGATTCTAATGATGATGTTGATGATAATGGTGGGAGTGGTAGTAGTAATGATGCTGATGCTGATGATGCAAGTGGTGGTATTGATGATGATGATAATGATGATTATGATGCTGGAAGTGATAGTAATGATGATGATGATGATGAGGATGATGATGATGATGATAGAGGTGGTGGTGGTTGTGCTGATGATAATGATGATGATGATGATGGAAATGTTGGTGGTGATGATGATAATGATCGAAGTGTTGATAGCGATGATGATGATGATAATGATGGAAGAAGTGGTAGTGGCTGTGATGATGATGATGATGATGACGATGATGATGATGATGATGATGATGATGATGATGATGATGACGATGATGATGGTGAAGATGGAAGTGTTAGTTGTGATCATGATGTTGACAATGATGGAAGAAGTGGTAGTGGCTGTGATGATGATAATGATGATGATGATGATGGAATTGTTGGTAGTGATGATGATAATGATAATGATGGAGGTAGTGGTAGTGGCTGTGATAATAATGATGATGATGGAAGCAGTGGTCGTCGTAATGATTATGATGATGATGATGATAATGATGATGATAATGAATGTGTTCTGATGTGATGTGTTGGTAGTGTTAGTGATGATAACGATGATGATAATGATGAAAGTGGTGGTTGTGCTGGTGGTAGTGATGATGATTATGATGATGGTGGTGGTGGAAATGGTGGAAGTGATGATGCTGATGATGGAAGTGGTGGTAGTGGCAGTGATGGTGATGATGATGGAAATGGTGGTAGTGATGATGCTGATATACAAGTGGTGGTGGTGGTAGTGATGATGATGGTGATGTATATACAGAAGATTAGTAGTAATAATAATAATCTTCCTTCATCCCGCCTCCTACATCTTTTGTAGCTTGTGATGCTGTTAATATAAGGGAGAAAGAAAGGAGGAAGTGAAAAAAATAAAAAAGCACGAGAGAGAGAAATAAATGTAAGAAAAAGTAACAGGAAAACTACAAGGGGAAAAGTATGAGGACTAAAGAAAAGTTATGCAAATTGGATAAAGGAGAAAGAGAAACGAAAAGGAAAATGAAATCGAGAAAATTAAAGGAAATAAATAGGTAAGAAACGAAGAAAAGGATATAGAAAGTAAAAGAACGAAAAAGAAAATGGGCAAGAAAATGAAAAGGAGAAAGAATGAGTGCTTGGGTGGCACTGGGTACAGGTGTAGTGTAGTGCCAGGCCGGCCCACCTTACTCCATCTTGTCTCCTACCTGTCTTGTAGCTTGTGATGCTGTAATATAGTTATGGGTTTGATCTAATGTAGAGAGTGATGATGATGATGATGATGATGATTTATACATATATATTTTTTTATAATAACCGCATGGATGATAATGATGTTCGCGGTGGTGGATGATTGTGATGTTTAGTAGGTTAATACTGATAATAATAAGCTAACTTCATTTCGCCCCCTACATCTCTTTTAGTCTATGATGCTGTACTGTAATAATGAAGAGAGAGAGAGAGAGAGAGAGAGAGAGAGAGAGAGAGAGAGAGAGAGAGAGAGATGATGATGATGATGATGATGAAAAAGATGGTGTTGTTGGTGACGATGAAGGCGGTGGAGATGTCTATTAGTTTTGATAAAAATAATGAAAGCTATTCTGATGATGGTGATGCTGTACAGTGGATCACAAAGTCTGGCACATGAGGGGTACGATGATATCTGACCTGATCAATACAGTGGATCACAAAAGTATGGCACATGAGGGGTACGATGCTGTGTGAAATGCTCAATGCAAGCTGTAAAGTTGTCAGATCATTGATGTGTTATCATCTAAATATACATACAATAACAACATCGACCAGACAACGTCACAAGCCAGCGATATATGGCATCCTTATGTAAGCAGGGTTACCAACGTGGCCAAAAATCATCCAGCATTTTCCAACAGCCAACGTCCGTGGTGTCAAAGTGTTTGGCGCCAAGTGTGCACCGATACTTTGTGGATCCAGTGTACAGTAGGTTAGTAGTGAGGATAAATACACCCCTTCAACTACCCTCCTGCCTCTCTGCTACCTGCTGACACGCTAATAGCAGGCAGCAAGACAGCAGAAAACAGTGAACAAGAAGGAAACGGAGAAAAATATTGTGAAAAAGAAAACTAACCTGAAAAGAAAATATGCAAAGAGGAGAAAATAATGACAGAATTGACAAACAACTGACGAAGAATGGGAGAAAGAAGACAATTTATAGGGAAAAATTTAAAAAGAACATTGAGAGGAGAAAGGAATAATATTAAGAAGAAAGAAAAAAAGAAAGACAAAACAAATGGAGGAGAGAAGATTAAGAAACAAAAGGAGAATAAACGGAACATGAGAGAGAGAGAGAGAGAGAGACCAAAGGAGCGGAGATAATCGGAAGGGTGGATCTCGAAACACCTTTGTTAGAATCTCAGGCCGCTCCACCTTACTTCACTTTGACTCCTGCGTCTCTTGTAGCTTGTTGCTGTATTATAGGGAAGAAAGAAATGCGTGAGAAGCAAAAGGAAGGAGAAACAAAACGAGATACGGGAAAAGAAAATTTCTAGACAGAAGGACTAAAACAATGAAAATGAACAACCAGAAAAGGGAGAAAAAATAGAAATAGAAGAAAGAAAATAGTTATGAGGAAAGAGGAAAGCATTTTAAAAATATGAAAGAAAAAGAGGAAGAGGGCTGCAATAAAACAAAACATGAAACAGTGGAGAAGGAAAGAAAATAGAGAGAGAAAGAAGAAAAATGAAGCATAAAAAGCAAAGGTGTTAACTGGGTACATCTGTAGTAAAAGTCCCAGGTCGCTACACATTATTTCATCTGGACTCCTACCTGCCATGTAGCTTATATTGACGCTATGTAGAGGAGTAAAATGGAGAAAAGGGAAGGAATAGGAAGGAAAACGGCAAAATTAAAGGACTTAAATATAAGGGAAAGAAACCAAGAGAAAAATACAGGAAATGGAAAACTACACAGAGAAATATAAACCCAATGAAAAACATAGGAAATAAAAAAAATTAAAACCAAGAGAAAAATATAGTTAATAAAAGACCAACGAGGTACAATGCACAAATTAAAGGAGAGAAATGGGACAAAAGTAAATACTGTGGAATGAAAAAGGAAGAAAATGAAGAGCTAAAAAGTACATGGGAAACAAAGAAAACGTGAAAGAGGATCAAGAAAATCAGAAAAATAAAGAACAGGAGACGACCAGAGGTATGAGTGAAGGACTGCACTCCATACACGTGTAGTAGAGTCCTAGATCGCCCCACCTTACTTCATCTTGTCTCTTACTTTTTGTAGCTTTCGATGCTGCGATTACTGAAAGAAAAAAAAAATCAAGGAAAAAGCAAGATAGTTAAGACGGAGGAAAAAAATGGAGTATGAGAGAACAGAAGAAAGGCACACATATGAGAACTGAAAAACAAAGATTACAAATAAATAAGAATGGGAGAAAGAAATAGGGAAAAACAGAAACATGAAAAAAGAAAAGGAGGAAGAACAAGAAATACCACAGAAAAGAAGGAAGAGCGAAGAGAAAGAAAAAAAAAGGAGAGAGAGAGAGAGAGAGAGAGGGAGAAAAAACATGGACGGAACTCTAAAAACCAATCATAGCTCAAGAAGGTAGAAAGATGAAATGGCAATAGAAAAATGTAAAAGAGAACAAAGGAAATGAGAAAGAAAGAACAAAAATTTAGATCAGCAGAAAAAATTATAAAAGTAGAAACAAAACAAGGAAAATAGAGAAAAATAGAAATAAGAAAGAAATAAAAAAATAAAGAAAGGTTGAGAGACTAAGATGGACCTCGAGACCCATTTGCTAGAATCTCGGCCGCTTCACCTTACTTCACCCTGGCTTCTGTTTCTCTTGTGGTCTTACTGCTGTGATATAGTAGAGGAAGAAAGCAGAAAGAACAGGAAAACAGAGAGAAGAATAACATGGAAAATAGAAAGGAACAAGAATGATGAATGAAATGAAACCTGAAAGAAAGGAAAGAGGTGTGAGGAAGAAAAATTTAAAGGACAATGATAAGACAGGCAGCCTAGGCAAAGAAAGAAGGAAATGTTGAAAGAAAGAGGAAAAGGAGTTGGAAAGTAAACTGTCTATCTATCTATTGCCAGACACCTTAATCCGGTAAGGGGTGGCCACAAACAAATCGCCTCCATGTCACCCGGTCCCCAGTCATTTCACTGCCCTCTCCCCAGCTCACTCCCCTCTTTCTCATTTACAGCTCCACTCCATCCCTCCATCTCATCCTCGGCCTCCCTCTCCCTCTCCCCCCCCCTCCACCTCACTCACATGCACTCTCCTCGTTAGTCTCTAGCTCTCCATCCTCTCCACATGGCCAAACCACCTCAGTTTATTTCTCCTAACGCTTTCTATCACATCCACGTCCACACAACAATGCTCCTTCACTTCCTCACATGTCAGTCTGTACCTCCATGTAACTCCACATACTCTTAGGTAACTCATTTTCATTGCTCCACTCTTGACTTTTGTCCTTCCAGTCAGGTCCAAGTTTCACTTCCATAGGTTAGAGTTGGCTACGAGCGAGGGCGAAGCCCTCGCGAGTCTCTCGTCAAGTAGTGACATTTTCTCACATATGATCGGCCCAACCCGGCCCAGCCCAACCCGTCCAGGCCCTGCCCGACCCGGCACGACCCGGCACGACCGTAACGCTTTTGGGAAGCTTACATCTCAGCAACCACAATGCCGATCACTGCGTGGTTTGCACCATATGATAGCCCAATTCTTTTTCATTTGTTTTTGACAGGTTTCATCACACCCCTGCGGTGTACGTGGCACGTGACACGCGTCAAGTGCAACATGCTGAAAATCTTCAAAAGAGGGCCACAGGCCAGACAGTTTATCGTAAAGGCATGAAACTTGGTAGGTAGATAGCCATCAATGTACTCTAGGCATCCTTGAGGTGTACAACGACATTTCAGTGCATTTGGATTTAATTTTTTTTTTATAAATAACAGAACAAAGGAAGGAAAAACAAATGGGTAAAAAAAAATAATCCATACACCAGATTACTGGTGTCCTCTGTTCATAAAATATCTGTAACAATTAGACTTGAAGAGTTGTGGGTTGAAATTTGGAGGAAAACAACTCTGGGGAAGCGAGTTCCAGAGAGATGCAGTTCGGGGAATGAAAGAATTCTGATAGGCAGAAGTTCTGCAATATGGTTGAGTGACATTCCAGTCATGAGCGCTAGCAGATGCCCGTGTAGCACGAGGGAAGGCATGGAGAGGTGGCACCATGGACGCAACTTCGTCTGAGCATTTGCCAAAAAAATATCTGTAAAATTATGCAAGGGAGGCAACATTCCTTCTTACTTGCAGGGGAGGTAGTTTATATGTAATGGCAGGGTTGTTAATGATTCTAACAGCTTTATTCTGAATTTTGTCTAGTTGTCTTAATGCAACCTCTCCACAACCATCCCACAAGGGTGAGCAATATTCAAGCTGAGAGCCACATGACTCTTATAAATTATAGCTAACTGCTCATCGGCGAAGAAGTTACGGACTCTGTACAATAATCCAAGTTTCTTTGAGGCGGTTTTAGCAAGTGGTCTGACATGAGAGGTCCAGCTCAAGGCACTGTTAAGTGAGACACCAAGAATTTCAATACTTTTGGAGATGGGAATATTAGTAGCACTGAAGGTAATGTACGAATCTGGCAATATCTGTCTATTAGTAAACTGTATATATTTAGTTTTACTAGCATTAAAAGAGACAAGGTTGTTTTGTCCCCATTCACTGATTGTAGATAGATCTTGATTTATGGAGATGGCTGTACTGAGTTGAGAGGTAGAAATATTAGACTTTGTAAATGGATGTCTGAGTGTGAATGAACTATGTAGTGTTGAGTCATCTGCATGAGTGAATGGAATTGTGAGTGACAGATAAGAGATCATTAATATGAACCAGAAATAGGGTTGGCGCCAGAACTGATCCCTGCGGCACGCCGGCGTTAATTGAGTGGAAATTCGAATATACATCATCTACTTTTACTCTTATTTTCCTGTCACTAAGATAAGAAGAAATCAAAGGAACAAAAGACGTTAGTCCATAGCAAGGGAGTTTGGACAGCAGGGAACGGTGCCATACTCTGTCGAAAGCTTTAGAGATATCAAGAGCTACTGCATGAGTTTCTCCAAAAAGATCAATTGATTGATGGATGGTATGAATTAAGAGATTGAGTATGTCAATGGTGGATCTTTCGTGGCGAAAACCGTATTGTCTATCACTAATTAAGTTGTTGGATTCAAGATGTTTAACAATATGCTTATTAATTAAAGTTTCAAATACCTTACCAAGAGAAGATGTGACAGCTATTGGTCTGTAATTGGAGGGGTCAGACGAACTTCCTCTCTCGTACCACGCCGGCAAAGGCGTTCTACTGGTATCACAGTACTATCGTGCAGCGATTTTTTTACTTCCGTGCTCACTTTCCTACAAATTATCACTGCTTTCAAAGAACCAGCAACCTTCCTTCCTTGCTGTACCCTTCCAAGCTCTTCATCCTCCAAACTTCCAGCCTTACTCATCTCACTACACAATTACTCAAAAAAACTCAGGTTTCCATTTCCTGATCACCCAACCTCACTGTACATTCAGTTACCTCATTTCTCTCGAAGACCATAACTTTATTCTTCCCTAGATTCGCCTTTAAATTCTGTAATCGAAAGCATAAAATAAAGGCAATAATTAAAGAAAAAATAAGAAAAATAAGGTATACTGGTAAGTTCGTTAATTTGGTACATTAGTAATACAGTCCCAGGCCGCTCCACCTTGCTTCATCTCGCCTCACGCCTCTCTTGTAGTTTGTGATGCTATAATATAATGCCATCTTTTATGAAGCTGTTCATGGTGTTGAAGGTAATGTTGATGACTGTGATGGTAATGTTGATGGTGGGCATGATTGTGATACTGGTAAGTTTTGATCTAAATAATGATATCTGTATGGTTGGTGGTGATGACGGTGCTGATGGTGGTGGTGGTGATGCACAATAGTATAATATTCATGGTTATACCCTAACCTCACCTCACCTCCTTCCTTTCGCTTGTGGTAATGCAGCATGATGGAGAAGGAAATAAAGCTGAAAGAGAATGTAAGAAACGAGAAAAGGGAAGAAAATGAAAAAGAACAACAGTAAAATAAAGAATCAGAATGTGAGAGAAAATAGAAAAGAATCACCAACAGAATGGGATATGCATAGGAAACAGAAGAAAGTGTGGTTAGAAGACAGGAGAATGAAACAACAAAAACAAAGAAAACGCGAACAAAAGAGAAAAAGAAGTATGAGTAAAGAAAAGAGAAGAAAAACATAATAGAAATATAAAAATAATTAAATAAAGAAAGGAAAAAAAGGGTCGTTCACATCAGCAAGGGTTAAACTCCGGATATCTTAGACAAATATCACGGGCTCCACCTGACTGCACCTTGGCTCCTACTTCTGTTGTAGCTTTATTGTTATTATATATTGGAGAAGGAGAGGAGACATGAAGACAACGATGGAGGAAAAGAAAGGCGTGCATAGAAAGAAACAAAGAATATAATTCATAAGGATAAAGCATGAGGGGAGAAAAAGAAGGAAAGATACCAAAAGAAAAGGAGGAAAGAGAGAAAAAATAAAGAAAACTGAGAAAATGTGATGAATAAAAGCATTTACCTGAAACTAAACATAAATTAAGATTAAAGACAGGACGAAAGAAAGAACAAAAAAAAAGAAGAAGAAAAAGAAAAAGCATAAATGGAAAACGTATTAATTCGGTACGTCTGTAGTTGGGACCCAGGCTGCTCCACCTTACTTCATCTTGCCTCCTGCCTCTTGTAGCTTAAGGTGATGTTATGTAATGCAGATGGAAAGGCGAAAAGGAATTAGACAGAACACGAGAAAGTACGAGATCAGAGAAAAAACAATAACGAAGACGAAATTATTGGAAATGAAAAGAAAAAAAATGATAAATAAACCAAGAGGAGAGATTAAATAAAAAAAAAGGGAAATATAGAAAAGCAAGAGGAAAATACAGGAAATGAAAGAACCACAAAGAAAAGTATACATAATTGAAAGGAAGAGCTAGTGGACTAAACACAGTGGAATGAAAACAAATGAAACAAAAGCATTCGAGAGCCGAATGCTAATCGTCCGCTAGAATATGGTGTTGGCCAGATTACTAGCTACTGTACAGTACTTGCAAACCAAATGTGAAGAAAATTCGCAAACTCTACGGATTTCAGTCACCGCGTTTCACGAAAAAGCCAATCCATATTAACCCATTTGTGCCCAGTGTCCTAAATACAGGACGGGATTGGGCATTTTCAAAATTTAATAAAGAAGGGAACCTTTGGGTAGGGACCTACGAGCTTCGCAAGTATGAGCTGACAGGCGGAGGGCGGTACGCCTAGTACCCTTCCGGCAAAATCCCTCGCACAGGAACTCTGGGAGGTAATGGGTAAAAAAAAAAAAAAAAAAAAGTTGACATTTGACAGCCACTTTGGTGACCTTGACCTTGACGACGAGTGCCCATTTTCCAAGTTGTCCAAGATTTTGACCATATCTTGATACCCTGAAGGTTTCATGTTGATAGCTCAGGCCGTTCATTAGATATAATGGTAAGAGATACACATACAATGGTAAAACACACACACACACACACACACACACACACACACACACACACAGCGCGCGCTGACGCAGACAAATACATTATCGCTTCGCCTTGCTAATGGCGGGGAATAACAAGACAGAAAAGAAAGGGGAAAACAAATAAAGGGTGAAAGAGGATTCAGAAAATGAGTGAGAAATAAAGAGAATGAGGCTGAGGCAAAGACAACCGAAAGATTGAAT
Source organism: Coenobita brevimanus (assembly GCF_032717465.1). Lineage (NCBI taxonomy): Eukaryota > Metazoa > Arthropoda > Malacostraca > Decapoda > Coenobitidae > Coenobita > Coenobita brevimanus. The sequence goes on along the minus strand of NC_136987.1, from coordinate 20,859,099 downwards.
TCTATTCATGTGGAACAGAGTGCCAGGCCGCTCCACCTTATTTCACCTTGTCTCCTAACTCTCCTGTAGCTTGTGATGCTGTGAGTACTGAAAGAAAAACACGGAAAAGGCAAGACAGTTAAAGCTGAGGAAAAAGTGGAGCATGAGAGAACAGGAGAAAGATACAAATGCGAGAACTAAACAACAAAGTAAACAGACAAAGAAATAAGGAGCGGAAAAGGAAATAAGGGAAAGCAGGAACAATATTATATAAATTAAAAAAGAAAGAAAGAAATGGAGGAAGAACAAGAAATGCCGCAGATCAGGAGAGAGAGAGAGAGAGGGAGAGAGAGAGAGAGAGAGAGAGAGAGAGAGAGAGAGAGAGAGAGAGAGAGGAACTCCAAAAACCTATCATAGTTCAAGGAAGTTGAATATAGAAATGACAGAAAAAGGATGTATACAAAACAAAATAAGAATCAACGGAAGGAATGATAGACAAATGAAAAAAGGAAATGAGAAAGAAGGAACACAAGGAGTGAGAGGGGTAGATCAGGATTGAAAAGCAGATCGGTAGAAAAAAGAGCAAACGAGGAAGAAGAAACACAATAAAAATAATAGAGAAAATGCAGGAAATGAAAAAGAAATATAAAAAGGAACGTCCAAAGATTGAGGATGGAACTCGATACCTTTGTTAGAATGTCAGGCAGCTCCACCTTACTTCACCTTGGCTCCTGCTTCTCTTTATCGCTGAAATAAAGTGAAGAAAGAGAAGACATATAGAACAGAAGAAAGAAGAGATGAAAACAAGAGAAAGAAAAAATACAAAAAGGAGAGAAAAAGAAAAAGAAAAAGAGGATTAAAATAAAGTAACAAAGGCTGAAAGTAGGAAATATAGCCGCAAAATACAAAATAAAAGGAAAATACGAAAAAAGAAGGAATACAAATACAACGTTGAATTTGAAAGACTACGAAATATAAAGAAGCATTGGATAGCTATTAAGGTATAAGCTCAATACAAAGTCCCAGGCCTCTCGATCTTACGTCATCTCGCCCCCTACCTCTGTTGAACCTTGTGATGATGTAACACACTGGAAAAGGAAAGAAAAAAAATAAAAAGGGTAAGGAAGAAAGGGGAAAGGAAGAAAGATTACAGAAAAGAAGAAAAACAAATATGTTAGTTTTGATGAGAATATTGATAACTGTATGTTTGGTGGTGGTAATATCAAGAAAACGAACGAAGGAGCAAAAAAAAAAAAAAAAGAAATGCGAAACAAGAAAATGAGAACAAATGAAGTAACAGAATCACAAGAAATTGCGAAAAATGACATGGAGAAAAGAAAAGAGAAAGAAAGAAACAATGAGTGAATGAATGAATGAATGAAAAAAAGTAAGACAGGAGAAAGGGAAGAGATTCTGAAGAGAACATTCAATATTAAAGGATGTATGTGAATCCCGTAGTTTAGATCTGAGTTCAGTACACCTATCGTAGAGTCCTCCTTACTTCACCTCGCCTCCCATCTCTTGTTGCTTGTGATGCTGTAATATAGTGCGTAGATCCGTATAGCTAATAGTGATGCTGGTAGTGATGATGATGATGACTGCGATGGTGATGATAATGGGTGTGATGTTGATAATATAGCTAGGTGTTGATGATAACAAGGGTAACTATGGATAAACGATGATGATGATGATAGTGGTGGTGATGGGATGGTTGTGTACAACAGGTTACCATAACTGAAAATGCCCTCCTTCCCGTGTTGTAATGGAAAAAAATGGAGAAAAAAATGAAAGAAAAAAATTGCGAAAGAAAGAAAAAAGGACATGAACAAAAACAAGTGTAAACATAAATGACAGAACAAGAAAAATTGTAAAGAATGGAAGACAGGAATAGTGAAAGAAAAACACGCAGAAGCAGGATGCTAATCGCCCGCCGTTCATGAGAAATAACGGTGCTAAAGGCGGCCGATAAAAACTAGTTGGCATATTACAGCCATCTTGGTGACCTTGACCTTGACCCCAAGAGCCTATTTTCGAACTCGGCCAAGATTTTGGCCATATCTTGATACCCTGAAAGTATCATGTTGATAGCTCAAGCCGTTCATGAGATATAATGGGAACACACACACACACACACACACACACACACACACACACACACACACACACACACACACACACACACACACACACACACACACACACTCACATACACACACACACACACACACACACACACACACACACACACACACACACACATAAATACACAATCCTGACCAGCATACCAATACACTTGCACACCAATAACTAATTCCACAAACCAACAAACCTAACTCGCACACACACAAAAACAAACCTGACCAATACAACACACACACACACACACACACACACACACACACACACACACACACACACACACACACACACACACATACATACATACATACACAATCCTGACCAGCATACCAATACACTTGCACACCAATAAATTAATTCCACAAACCAACAAACCTAACTCGCACACACACAAAAACAAACCTGATCAATACAACACACACACACACACACACTTTTAACAAACACATCATAAAGCCCTACATCGAGATACAAATTATTCACGCCATAAACAGTAACATCTTGCCTTGCAAGGGCGGTTCCAACTCATCCCGCCACTGAATTATCATGACCAGCCATTTCCGTCCCTTGACTGTGTTCAGGCGCTCAGATTTACAAATATACCTACGATCACTGCCTGATGTAACTAGATTTCTTCATGCAAGAAGGACAAGGCAAAGAGAGGACAGCCTTCATACGATTCTTGTTTTTCTTACAATAACTTGTTCATACTACCCTACGTTTAGGATGCCAGACTCTCTATCAACACAAATCTACAGTACGTATGGGAAGGAGACGAATAGACTTCTCCAGCATTAATTAGCTTGACAGAAAAACCTTCCATTACCACGAGAAGGGTCGATCAGACCACCTTCATCTACGACCTGAAGGCTCTACCACTAAATCTCCAGGCGACTTCCAAGTTACAGCACAAAAACTACTATTACTTTCCCGCTACACAGCGTGTGTGAGTAGAGGGCAAGCCACAGTCTTTCCAGGATGATGGAGGTGATGTAAGACCGATTGGGGATGACAAAAATAAACCAACATAATAAGTCGATCGATTCATGGGGATAAGCAGCTAATGAGAATGGGGTGGTCAGAATGAAAAATTATGGAAAGACCAAGAAAACAGCGTAGGATCAAGATTGGGATATATACGAGGTTTTGTTGTGTCATTGTAGGAGGAGGACCTACTAGATCTGGACAGAATTGCATAGAAATATTTTTGTCTAGACCACCCTCCATAGGACACGGCACCAAGCAATAACAGACAGATAGACAGGGCCCTGGAAAAGTTATGTAATGCATACTGGTATCCCCTTTTCGCCTTTTTCAAGATGCCATATGTAATTCTGTTTCAGAACCAGTTGTAATGTATCTGACAATGGCTACAATGTGTCCGGATAGTTCCGGATACATCTGTGGCGATTTTGTCATAAGGAAAGAACAGAGAAATATTAGACTTTGCCGAAAAAGCGTACTACAAGTATGCATATTTGGAGGTGAAACTTGGAGACCAGGATATTTCATACGCCCCTCATTAAGTCTGCTGTATTTGTGTAGATGAACTAAGGCAATGGGCAAGTTTTCACTTTGGTGCTGCAATGATCTGGAGGGTGCTGAAGAATCACAGTGATGACTGTTACTTTTGGACATGTAATGTTCAAGAGTACGATACTAGGAACAGAAAAGAAATTCTTTATCCAGACCATCCATCTGACTTACGAACTGTTGCTCATGAACCAGATATATCCGTCCCAATACCACCTGAGAACCCTGAAAATATATATTGCAGCTCTGACAAAGAAAGCAGTGGCGACATTGATGATGTAGACTTCCTGTGTGATGCCGATAAGACAGTACCTCAAGTTTTGTCTCACCATGAACTAAATTATCCGGTGAGAAACTTAGGCCTTGCTAGGGAGTCTGCTGCGACTTTAGGTTCCAGACTCAAATTAAAGAATTTAGAAGCCCCTGGCACATCATTCATGTGGTATCGGAGGAAATAGATTTACTCCTATATTTTTTTTTAAGAGGGAGAATATAATTTTGTCTTTCGGTGTATCATCTTAATTAAATAAAAAAGGGACTGAATTGCAACCATGAAACGACTTTCCTAAGCTCTAAAGATTTTTCGAATGGCTGTGATTAAATACAACATCCATTAACTTTAGGACAAAGAATAGTACCCCCAGAGTTTTATCAAATCGACTGGAGGCAGAAACAACAAAATTAAAGTGATACCACCGAACTGAAGGTTGATTTCCAGCCTCGCATCCCAAATCTCTCTCTCTCTCTCTCTCTCTCTCTCTCTCTCTCTCTCTCTCCATCATTTTTATCCCTCTCGCTCTCTTTTCTTATCTCGCACTGTAGCAATTTAATCCACCTCTCCCTCATCCCATTTTCCAGTCCTTCCCTCTCGCCTGTTCCTACGTTATTTTTACCTTCACAACCCCGTCCCGTCTCCCCTTCCCCTTTCACCTATCTCCTTCGACGCTTTTTTTTTTTTTCTTTCTTTTTCTGACTTCCCCTCTCCCAGCTCGCACCTCTACCTCCCCCGTTTTTATTCCATCCTGCCGCATTGCTCCCATATCACTTCTCTCTGGAAACGCTTCTCTGCTGTCTAACACTCTGGGCGGTATTCTCGTGCTGTTACGAAGCTTGCTAACACCTCTTCCTTGCCGGTTTATTTCTGATTCTGTTCCGTTACTATATTATTGCATGTTATTCATGCAATCTATGTCGAGATTAAAAAGATATAAGAAAGAAAATAAGCGAGTATTTATGAGTAGTTTAAAAAACAAATCCTTAAGGAAAAGGTGCTAGGGAGCCTCCTTTCCCGACGAGCATACAGGTCTCTTTATACTTCTTGTCCTATCTTTGCAGTGTTCCTTATCAGCGTGTATTGTTACCTTCATGGTCGCCTTACTGGCATGATTGACAGAGGTCTCAGGGCTGGAGAAGAGTGTGTAATTCAGCCAGTGCTAGAATACAGGAGGCGGCCTGAGGCTTTTCTGTTACATAAACAGCGGGTTGTTTCCTTCGGCTTAAATGACCTCGGCTTCTACTCTTGCCGGTGAAGGAAGCTTCTTGATTCCTCTTCCTCAGAGACTTTTTTTTTTTTTCAATGGCTGGTTAACATCCTTCTTTTCTTACTCTATGCAAAGTTTGGTGATATGGGTGGTTAATATCCTGCTTTACGTTATTTACGTAGAGTATGACGATGTTTGAAGGATTCATATAACAGAATTGGACAGCAAGGTGTGATCAGCAAAAGAATCGCTTGGGAAGAAGTGTTAGGGAGCTTCCTTAACCGACGAGAATACGGAACTTCAGCTACTGTAGTCTGGTCTTGTATTCTCACACCCCAGGCCTTTCGAGACCGGCAATAGGATGACAGGAGATTGGCTGCTTTGTTTACTTTACTTCCGTCCGTCTTTGCACTCTCCTTCCCTAGATGTTCTAGCCTTGCCCTAAATTCTCATCGCTAGCTGTTCCTTGTGTTCCATTTGGCTGCCTTATACCGTCACCCACTTTTCTATTCCTCTCCCCTTCCCGCCTTTACCCCTCTCCTGTCCACTCCAGCATCATACTCTTTATCATTTTCAGCTTCAATCCCTTCCTCTTAAGCCCTTTGAGCCCTCCTCTTCGCCAATTCCAACACATTTTTTTTTTGTACCGACTTCCCTTTCAGCATTCTTTCCTTTCTTGCTATCCCTCCCTTCTCCCTGTTATCCCCCCTCCCGTCTGTTCCTCTCTTCACCTCCATCCTATGTACCAGAATGTCCTCTCCACTTCCGCCTGTTCATCCCCTCCCTGTCTCCTCCCTCTTTATCACGTCATCCCCCTTTTGTTCCTTCAACCCCATCCTTTCTCTCTCATATTTTCCCACTTTATCACTTTATATTCTTCTTTATCCCCATCCTTTGTGCCCCTTTTCTTTTCCCCTTTCCCATCTTTTAATTTCCCCATTTCTGTTTTTCTCCCTCCTTCCTCTCCTGTCCTCTCTCTTCTTTAATTCTCCCCCTCGTCATCTGTTTCCTTTGTCTCCATTTTCTTTTATCCACCCTCCTTCCATCCCTCCTCTCCTTTTTCATCCTTGCCTCCCTCCAACTCCTCACTGTACCCCGAGTCTCATTTAGTTTAGTACAGTACTGTTGTTCCTTTGGCGGGAATATAGACACCAAGCCGCGTGCTGGGTGTTGAGAGAGACACGCATTTCCTCTCATCCTACACAGCCGTCTGCTGGATTTAAAGCTGGCGTTTTTTTAATATTGTTACCTAACTATGTAGACATAATTTCCTTGATCAGTTTAATCAGAAAGTCACGACTTCACGAACTAATAAATATTCCATTAAAACTGAGGACAAACGCGAATAGACACTCCTTCCCCAGACCATCTATGTGGACTTAATATTCCTCAGTATTTTGCTTCAGAAACACGACTCCACGTTGGAGTATATCTATGTAAGAAAGGTGATATTTACATTTTTGTTATCCGTTTAAGTGGATGCACAGTCGTCTTATAAAAAAAAATTGTAATGCAAAGATACGGGAAAACGCCTATACTCTTTTTATTTTAACTTGTCCTAGAGTTTCGCCCTTTTGCGGTGGATCCAAACCAGTGTTTCTCGCACAGCCATTATCTGCAGGATAAAATGTTACATTGTTCACTGCTATGGTATTAGTTAATTTACTCCAGCTCTCGCCAGACAGCTATATGTCTTCGGAGACCCCAGACTGTAAATCATCATCATCATCATCATCATCATCCAATCCTACGTCGCCCCACAGAGGAGCGTAGGAACCCGGGGCTGGGGAAGTTGGTCCTGACATTTAAGATGAGAGAGACCAGCCACACTCATCCCTGAGTGGCATTACATGAGCAATCAACCCCAACCACCCCTTGGATATAAACCTTCTCCGGCTCAATCCGAATAGAGCGCAATAATTACCCATTAAATCACCAGGCGACAAAATTTGGTTATATGGTTACCACCTAGCGTAGTAAATGGTGTACAGGAAACCATTTGGCTTGTCACTCAGTGTAGAGTCACCCACAGGCAGAAGGAAGAGGAAGGAATGAAGGAAAGAAAGACCGAAGAGGGAGTGTAAAGTTACCCGTAGGCAGAAGGACAAGGAAAGAATGAAGGAAAGGAAAACAGAAGAGGATGGAAGGAAAGAAGGATGGGGGAGAGGGAAGGGCAGACACCCGACAGCAGCACTACATGGAGTGAGTGGATGGTGAGCGACCCCAAGAATGTTTTATTAATGATTATTGTGCTAAGTAGGCAAAACACTGAAAAGCCTATTGTCCAAAATAATAATAATAATAATAATAATAATAAAAGGTTCCTCATTAGTGGAGAAATTCAGATAACGTGAAGACATGGAAGCTAAGCTATACGGAGTACTAACAAACTACTCTGGCATCGTAGGCGGCTTTAGCATAATTATACAACATACAGTCTTAGATTATTTTAGATTCTGTATTGGAAAGAGTGGAAAGAAAGTGCTATTTCATCAATGTCACAAGAACAATACCGGAAAATATAAGCTGTATTCTCATGGGCAGAACAATACTATTGCACAAATACTGCACATAGATTATGCAAAGCCATAAAACTATTTTTCCAATGATTAATCACCTGATATAGCGATAATGAACATTGTGTGTGTGTGTGTGTGTGTGTGTGTGTGTGTGTGTGTGTGTGTGTGTGTGTGTGTGTGTGTGTGTGTGTGTGTGTGTGTGTATTAAAAGCCAAATATGGTGCCAAATATGTATCATAGTGTACACATTTCTAACCACAGTAGTCGGGATCAACTCTTCACCAATAGACAGCCAGATAGCGATGTCATGTGCACAGTACATAATTAAGACATAGACAGATAAACATAAAGGTAAATAGATAGAATGTGATATTAGTAACTTAAGGCCTTATTTTGTCTACAGTCCACTGGTTTAATTCATGGCTACAGTGATGTACATTGTACTATCATTGTCCTGATATTATTTAAAAAATTGTCACTGAAATCTTGACACGTTATGTGGTACTGGCACTAAGAGAACTCATACCCAGTATGGTACAATGGCTACGTCCACACCTTACATTATCCATTCACCATCGCCTGAGAGCATTCATACACATGATATACAGGACTATACCATTTTTACTCTGACTAGGCCTAAAATCGCCATCTTTCCTTCTCCAGTACTAACTTGTAAAAAGATATTAACGCTAGAATATGATGACTGTCACGAAGTCCTGTGGAAAAGATGTTGAGTCATAGTAGTTTTTTTTTTTTTTTCTGCCACAGACCTACGTGAAATAAGCTACAAAAGGCCAGGTTAAGGTGAAACAACTATATGTGTAGCCAGTGTGGGTTTGCCAGGCTGGGATTTATCAGGCATACTCGTATTCACCCCGCATCCTGGGTACAGTCGGAGAGGATCTGGCTGGAGGTCGCTGTTCCCTAACGCGTCGCTGTTCGAATCCAAGTGATGATTTGGCGTTTTTATTATGTAAAATGCTGGCAGAGTCATATGGTGATCTTCTTGCAATTCGCTTCCCCAGATTAGTTCCCCCTCAAACTTCAACCTACAACATTTCAGGTCCAGCTGTTACAGATCATTTTGTGTGAATGGAAGACACCCGTAATCTGGAGTATTGATTTTGTTACTCAGAGTGTTCTGCCTTCCTTTCTCTGTTCATCTTTCTTTAAAAAATGTATTAAATGACGTGGACTGCGTTAGCCTAGCGTCGGGTCTTCTTACCCTCAGGGCCCTTTCGAGACCATCTAAGGGGTAATAATGGCTTGTCTGTTACCATTTATAACATTTAACTTTACCTCCATTGTGACAACTAATTTTCTAACTTCTGTTCAATTTTAATTTTGTTACTCATCAGTGACTCTTGTTTCAGTATCGGATGGACCTGTAGTGGACAGGGAGAAACAATCTTCATTTCCCCTTTCACAGCAATTCCTATTTCTCTACTTAGTGCCTAATATCAGGTACCATACGGTATTTTAGTCCAGGTCAGGAACAACCTCTTATGGAGAAGAGTTTCGAGAATACCATTAAACTCCTTCACGAGAACTTTAAGTACACATATGCTCACAAAGCGACAACGGATGACATGTTTGGCGTGTGTGTGTGTGTGTGTGTGTGTGTGTGTGTGTGTGTGTGTGTGTGTGTGTGTGTGTGTAAAGCTGACGAGGCGGTAGTACTAAATCTCCAGATCCAGCAGGAATAAAGCACGTCTCTGAAGAACTACTACGAATTTCCAAAACCAAAGATATTACAACAAAAAATAAATTGTTGAGCAGAAAGTGTTACAAAATGTCCAGAACGAAAGAGAAAACACAAAATAAATTGCTTAGAAAAAGGCAATACGAATATGCAGAGTCGACGGGAATGTCCCAGGAGGAGCAAAATGGAAAGAACAAGTTGCAAAGCTTTCTTGCGTGCTTTGTCAAGGGAATGGAGGCAGAAATTGCGAGAATGTGGAAGGGGTAATGTGGAAGCCATCGTCTCGTTTGCTGATGATGGCTCCATTATGTAGTTACGTCGTCAGTTTTTAGGACTCCGCCAGTTTTTTCTTTCTGTTTGTCTTGCCAGCACCCCAGCTCATCACTCACGCTGTAAACACATACAGTTGGCCACATAATTATGAACCTGGGACAGCATCAGTGTGTAGCAGAGGCCTAGCATTTGGTGCACTTGCCAACCTTAACATAATCACATGTTTGTTGGTGGCACTGACATGAATGAAAGCTGTCAAATATTAGTTGAAATGACTAAGTAACTGCGGTGCATGAACGACCGAAATTGTAGCTAGATCTCCACTTCACACAGATACTGTCCCTGGTTATGTGTGGCCAACTGCATGTACATACGAAGCCCATACACAAGCGTTCATGTGAACACACATTTTTACCGTACACGCGTTGTTTAACTCACATATTAGGGAATATCGTTCTACGTTTTAGTCGTACAACTATGAAACTATTGTACTATACATGGTCGCCTTACTGGCACGACTGATATATACAAGGCTACCTTGTGTTCCGAAGATTGCATTACTGGGTTTAGAAAGTAACTACTCACTGCTTCATAATTTAACGTAAGAACCTGGATCAGTATTAGCGTCCATAATATTACAGACTGAGACAAGAGCTCACTTATTATTCCAGTGCGTCTTTGTCACACTTATGGCTTATCTGCCATCTTACATCCTGACATTAGACCAAAGGTAATTATTGATGGGCAGAGACACATAATAAACTTCTCATAGGAGATATTAACATACAGTGGAAAGCGTGATGGGGAAGGGGTTAAATATTGGGAAATTCGAAGGACACATTGTATCACACATAAGAGGCAATCTGAGTCACGAGGACACAGGCTAATACGTGTGAATTTCTTTACCTTACCACCCCAGTTCATCATCAGTCACACTGTACAGTGACTAGTTATCGGCATATACATTCACTTCATTACAATCAGTAGCGTGACAGCGAACAGTTACCTTCGGCACCCAGAAGAGCACAGCCATCTTCTCAAAATATTGTCTAACACTTTCATAATTATTCGAGTAAAAGGTAGATCGATAGTGTTGTCAACACTGGCACGGTAAAAGAAAAGATGGCCTAATATTTCACCTTACTTGTCATTTTCTCCTGAAAGCTTATATTTCCATGCTGATAATTGATTACATTTTATCTAGCTATCCATCTATCTATCTTTTTTATTTATCTTTATTTATCTGTCTGTCTATCTCTCTTTTTGTCTGTCTATCTGTCTCTCTATCCATCTATCTATCTATTTGTCTGTCTATCTGTCTATGTATATGTTTATCTTTCTGTCTATTTGTTTATCTATCTCTCTCTCTATGTCAGTCTATCTGTCTATCTATCTCTCTATCTATGTCAATCTATCTGTCTATCTATCTCTGTATTTATATATCTATCTGTCTGACAATCTATATATTTGTCTCTATCTGACTGTTTATCTCCCTATCTATCTATCTATCTATCCATCTGTATCTGTGTGTGTGTGTGTGTGTGTGTGTGTGTGTGTGTGTGTGTGTGTGTGTGTGTGTGTGTGTGTGTGTGTGTGTGTGTATAATATCGAGCAGCATAATACCTGGCTAGCAGCACATTCAGTAAGTCATTGTACTGTATCTGTCAGCACAACACAAGCACCTGCGCCAAAACAAACATATCCATCACGGGCTGGCCAGAGACCCTGACCCCTGCGATATCACTGCACACATTTCTCTTTCCAACTCCCCGACCGACGCGATTACAGCGTCCAAGAGGTCTGCCCAACTTTCTGTGTGGAATAATTTAACGAGATCTGGACTTTTCCTTTAAGAATACGGGAATAGCAGTCCAGTTAACATGCAAGATATTCCAAAGCATTTCCCTTATTAATGGCTAACAGATAAGATTATTCAGATGCAATTACAGTACCAGAGACATGATACCAGATGAAATGAAAGTACTAGAAAAGAAGCAGGAAGCATGAGTAGTTGCTTTGCTGGCTAAGAATGATGCCTAACTGGGTAACCATCATCACACCTGGGTGGGGGCTGGGAAAAGGAAGGCTTTTGTTGTGCACTTGGTTAAACAGGAGCGATGAGGGTGGACGAGGAACACTGTCCAATCCCAGACAATGTGTGGGTATGAGCTGCCATGAAAACCCAAGCTTCACTATCCAGTATTATATCAGGGGCGAAATTCTCAAAGGTAATTACCACTGATTCCCTGTCGTAACTTAGATTTGTTTCTGCAGAAAGAACTTGAGGCGTGGGAAGATTAAACACTCTTTAGTCCGTTCTATATAAACAAGACCATGCGTATTCCCTCTCATATTTAGTATTTGTAGCTGCTGACAGAACAGAAGACAAATGGAGTCTATAGTCTCCTTGTCCTTCCGGCAAATCAGAATCTGATATACGAGAGGAAGATAGTTGTAAATATGCTCGTGAGTTTGGCCACAGAGGTACAAAGGAAAGCAAACAGAAACAGACCTGTTGGTCCTTTCGTGGCTGTTTGGTATAGGGAATGTTACAACTAAACTATATTAACAGCAAAAGACAAGGACAGAAGAGCAGGAAGGCTCCCCGACCCCCACCTAACCCTCCAGGTAAAGCCGGCAGGAAAGAGTAGAAATGACCATTGTGCAGCGTAGAAAAACCTCATGGAAATACTGTAGGAAAGAGGGAAAGGAAATTTTAGTCTACACTGTCTACCTGAATAGTAAAGTAACATTAAGGCAATAACATTTATCGGCGTTGTTCTGCAGTTGTATTATTCTGGTTGATATATATATATATATATATATATATATATATATATATATATATATATATATTCAATTCAGTCATTTCCTGTGGCACCCCACGGGATGCATAGGACCTCAATGAACTCTTTCCACCAATATTTGTCTCTTACCATCTCCTTCAGGTCCCACCAACACTCCTCTCCTGCTTCTTTTTTCAATGTCCTCAACCAGGTTTCCCTCGGCCTACCTCTACCTCTTCTTCCTCTAGCAGTCCACTCTGGCACATCCTGTATTAAACTGCCTTCTTTTCTGTATATGTGCCCCAGCCACTTCCAGCGAGACAGTCTCACATATAAACTAGTGGAATATCTGGAAAATGTGGCTGTATAAAAATCCTCAGGCATTTTAGAGTCAAAGTTAGCAAATAGGCTTTCCTAGAGTGTTTTGTTTGTGCTGAATCCATTTTTGCTGTTTGCCAAGCTGTATCTCGTCCGGTTTTGCTCCTAGTGGACAAAATCCAAGATGACCGCCATTTTTCTAGAAAATGCATATTTTGAAGAATTGCTTCAAATATAAAATATATTACTGGATATAATGCATTGCACAAGCTCCTAATGTATATATTGATAATAAAATATGTAAAATGTGTGTCTTTGTGTGTAAATAAAGCATCATAAACAGTGAAAATCCAAGATGGCCGCAGTTTTATTTGATTGTTGATATCTTTGTTTCCGGGAACGATGTATATGATTATGTTTTTGTTTTATTCTTGTCCCTTTCTCAACATTACTCTCTGAAAAGGAGGAACCAACACTGATACCAAAATATCAGGCTCAAGAAGGATTTATTGAGATGATTCATATGGCTTTGAGACTGAGAGGTGATATACTGGCACATCCCATGTACAAGGGATTTGCCGTCAATGAAGATGAAATGATATCCTGCGTCCCAAATAGCCTTTTTGTGTTCCTTCGGTTGATGTTTGGTGGACAGAGTCTTTTGGAAGCAGACCCAGACAACGTAGCAGACGATACAAAACAGGATGACAGTCAAGCAAAAGTTCTTAGTATTGCACAAGACTTGGTTTACAACGTCACTGGAGGAAAGCACTGGACTCCTAAACATCTTGGGCTTGCCAGCACTTTGCACCAGGCTACATGGTCTAAAGAACTTGTTGAACTGTTTCACAAAGCTGGACACATCATAAGTTACCCGAAACTACTGCAGGTTGACACATCCCTGGCTGAGAGCACACTGAAAACAATGGATGCAGAAACAGGAGCAGTGATTCCACCAAACTTTGTACCAAACAGATTCGTGCACTTCACGTGTGACAACATTGACATCAACGACAACAGTTTTGATGGTAAAAACAGCTTCCATGCCACACAGATCGCTGGATGGCAAAGAGGTCCCGAAGCGGACATAGGACTGAAGGACCTTCGACCTTCCCCAAACACGAGTCTGAAAGTTCCCGAAGTCATGGATCAACTTTCATCTGCTGCAGTGGTGACAGGAAGACTAGAACCTAGAGCAACTGAGGGCATCAACAAAGAATGGTACAATGAATCAAATGATGACAATCCATCAGCAGCTCAAGCCATTGCCAAGGACATGGCCTTTTTCCTGAAACGACAAGATGTGGACATCAAGACAGGCTGGACACATTTTAACCAAAGCAACTGTAGCGCCAATCCTGAAATGACGAGTGTTGGTTACATACCAATTGTCCAGGTCCCAGCCCATGAACTTGACACTCTCCATACGGTGGTTCAGAGATGCAAACACATTGCAACACAACTTGGATAACACCATGTCGTACTTACAGTTGATGAAGCCCTTTATTGTAAGCTGATGGAGCTCAAGTGGGCAAAGGACGAATACCAGGACTTCCTGATCGTCAGAATGGGCGGGTTGCACATATCGCTGAACTTTCTGAAGGTCATTGGGAAACATGTTCAATCATCTGGTCTACTGGAGGCTTGGGTTGAAAGCAAAATCCATGGTCCTGGTACAGCAGAACAAGTCCTCACGGGCAAAGGCAAGTCATACTCCAAAGCAATGCGAGCACATAAGCTAACCATCCAGGCCATGTGGAGAATCCTGATGCCAAAACTCCTGACCTTCATCCAAAACGAAGCACAAGGGCTGAGGGCTGAAATAGAGGCAAAAGCAAACAGCGAAGACATTGAAGAACTGTTATTGCATCACTGGTGCCAACGCTGATGTCCCTACCCCCAGTCCCAGACTCATGTGTGGAACTGATCACCTGCAACTGCACCAACCGATGTATGACTGCACGTTGCAAATGAAAAAGTCCCACTTGTGTTGTACAGCAGCATGCAAATGTAGAACATCCGATGACGACTGTAGCAATGTCGAAGCCCAACAATGACACTGTGTAAAACACACTGCCACTATGCCTGTTCATCAATTTGCAATCTGCAACTTGTTTTAATATTAATGTGTTGTCAGCCATCCTGGATTTATGTTTATGTTTATTACTTAATTAAGAGAAAAGTAATATCAATAAAATAATTAATGTACAATGACTTTATAGTGGGTTTTAATAAGGTTTTACGGTCGTCATAATGATATACGGACGAGGCACTACTTGTAAAAATGATGCTTTTGAGTTTAAGGCGGCCATCTTGGATTTACCCGTCTGACGGTGTCAGCATGAGAGATACAGCTTGGCAAACAGCAAAAATAGATTCTGCACAAAAAAACACCCCAGAAAAGCTTATTTTCCAACTTTGACTCCAAAATGCCTGGAGTTGTCCAAATTCCTGAAAACCGGACTAGACTAATATTCATTAACTGGTTCCACTCTCGTAATATCCCTTACTCTTTCATTTGTAACTCTGTCTTGCCACTTTACCCCAAGAATCGTTCTCAGTATTTTATTCTCAAATCCTAATACTTTCTGATCTGTTGCAATTGTACTGTACGAAACCATGACTCATGCCCATAAATTAAAATTGGTCTAACCATGGACTTGTAAATTTTCACTTTAGTATGTACCGAAAGCATATTATTATTCCAAACAGATTTCACCATTCCAACAGCTCGCCAAGCCTGTCTAATCCTCTCCTCAATTTCAGTGTTTAATGATCCATTAGATAATACAATCGTTCCCAGATATTTAAGTGGTGAATAATAAACTCTGATGCTGGCACAACTCAAGTGGTATCCTAAATACTCATGGTAGGCACAACTTAAGTGGTATCGTAAACACTTATGTAGGCTGGCACAACTTGTGTGGTTATATAAACTCTCATGGCAGGCACAACTTAAGTGATATCATAACCATTCATGGTTGGCACAGCTTTAGTGGTATCGTAAACACTTATGGTAGGAGTGGTTATATAAACACTCATGACAGGCACAACTTAAATGGTATCGTAAACACTTATGATAGGTGCAACTTCAGTGGTATCATAAACACTTATGATAGGCGCAACTTAAGTGGTATCAGAAACACTTATGATAGGCGCAACTTAAGTGGTATCATAAACACTTATGGTAGGCGCAACTTAAGTGGTATCATAAACACTTATGATGGGCGCAACTTAAGTGATATCATAAACACTTATGGTAGGCGCAACTTAAGTGGTATCATAAAAAATCATGGTAGGGGCAACTAATGTGGTATTATTAACACTCATGGCAGGGACAACTAAAGTGGTATCCTATACACTCATGGTAGGGAAGAATACGATTTGGAGAATTCAGAGCATTTAGTACGAGTGAAATTATTTTTAGCAGAGCGAAGAATAGACTTAGCACGATTCCGGGCAGAAACATAAAAAAGATGAGATACAGGGGTGGGTTGTCCCCCGTACCTTTTGTAGGCTTTCTCCTTGTTGGGAACACCATTAAAACAAGAGTGATTAAACCAAGCGTGATCTTTTTTGTTTTTTTTTCTTTAATTAGTCAAAGGATACGAGATAGGAATGTATGCTTCCACGCCCAAGAGAATAACTCCGTAATGCTCAAGGTACACTCAGATGGCTCTCGATCATGGAAGCAATAATCATTCCAAGGAAATTCGAGGAAGTACTGCCTAAGGTCCTCCCAAGCAGCAGCTCCAAAGTGCCACAGCCGTTTTTTAAATATGTTATGTTACTAAAGGGAATAAGGTAGTCAAAATTCGATTTCTTTACATGAGAGAGATGGTTAAGGTAATATGTATTGGCTGTACCTTTGTTACAGTTGTGAATAGCACATTTCAGTGGTATATATATATATATATATATATATATATATATATATATATATATATATATGTGTGTGTGTGTGTGTGTGTGTGTGTGTGTGTGTGTGTGTGGCAATTGGAGGGGGATAACTTTGACACCTGAAGTTGCAAAAGTCTTTTCCAAAATCTTGTTAAACAGAATAGAGCCAGTAATCGACAAATTTTAAAGAAAAGAACAAGCGGGATTTAGAAAGGGTCGAGGTTGTAATGATCAGATTTTTATTGTAAGGCATCTAATGCAACAAGCTAATGAGATGAAAATGCCACTTAGTATGTGTTTTGTGGATTTTGAAAAGGAGTTTGATAGTGTTTCACTTGGAGCTATGTTGAAAATTATGAGATTCTATGGCATACTAGAAAAATTTGTAAATATTATTAGAAGCCTGCATGAAGGTACTTTTTGTAAGGTAAATGTGGGTGGTTCTTTGAGCGATCCATTTGAAGTTAGGTCAGGAGTGATTCAAGGAGTTCTTTCGCCATTGCTGTTTGTTTTGGTTTTGGATTATGTTATGCGAAAGGTTGTAAGGAGAACAGGTGTAGGAATTAACTGGAAAGAAAATAAGAAGCTGATAGATTTGGACTATGCTGATGATATTGTACTGATTTGCGGAAGTATTTACGAAATGCAGAGGGTGCTTGATTGTCTGGTGGAGGAAGGAGAAAAAGTGGGATTGGTAATAAATTGTGGAAAGACTGAAATTATTAATATGAACGTGGAGAACCAAATCGATTGTGTAATTGGGAATAATGTGGTGAAGAATGTAGAAAACTTTAAGCTGTGCATGCCCTATCACTAACTCTTGTGTCAGTGATCTGTACTCTTATCGGCTAACGAAGCTCCCTAGCACTTCTTCCTTAGCGATTTAATTTCGATATGCCTGGATATTATTAATTTGTATGTTATTTATGCTGAGTATGGTGATACTGGAATGATTTAAATTACACAGAAGAGGGCAGTAACGAGTACTAAGCAAAATAAGTAGCTAAGGAATAGGAGTTAGGGCGCTTCTTTAACCAACGAGAATATCGGCCTAAATGTATGTATTAATTGCTATTATACAATAGCTTCTCAAACAACTGTGTAGGAGAATGAAATTATACACGTACTTAGCATGCTAGGAACATCTTTATAAAGTTTTCCGTACAGTTACGGCCACAAATATCAGTCCACTCTTTAGTCCAATAAATATGAAACGTTTCCATGATATTCTGAGAAGTTCGATGTGTTCCCAAGATCGCACCAATGAGTTTCCAAAGCCATCGCTCACTGTCTCGTTATTCTTCGTACGCGTATTGATATTAATGTCTTCAGTGGTACATGCCTCAGTATATAACTGCTTCTTATGGAGTACTTTGACCTCCAACACACCAGTCAAGATGCATATACAGCACTTGTATTGAATTTACGAGAGCACAATAACTTCCTCTGTTCCTGTACTGCAGGTTACATGCTTAGCAATAGAATGTACTCTAGTGGTAAAAAACTGTACAGAAATATAGCCTAAAACATACATGGATTTACTGTCTCTGGTACACCGTTAACTCTCTCTCTCTTTCTCTGTATATATAGTTACGTAATATACTGTCACCTCTGAACCCGTAATCAAGTAGCATAAATAAATCTACACTGATTAGCTGATTGCCTGGTTGATCGATTGATTGAATGACTGATTAAACCAAAAAGATCGTGGCAGCATAACAACATAGGTCATTGCCGCCGTACTACAGGAGTAAAAATAGAACAAGAATCGTTAAAATATACACAGATACGGTATACATCAACACAAATTAAAAGAGTCATCTAACATTACATAAATAAATAATGGGAATGCTGCCAGTAACTATTAAAGCAGGTACACATACTTGGAGATTTTTAAAAATTGTATGCTATATAATTTTCTTCCAAACACAAATCCAGTAGCATGTGTTTATTTAGAAAACGATATTGCTGCAAATAACTTTCTACAGCAGTTATGGCGACGGGTGAGTATTATAAATGTGCTGCCAAGGCGAGGTGTGATCTCATTACTGAAAGTCAAAGTGGCTTGTGTTGTAAGTACACTTAATTACGGTCCACACACACATAAAGCTGCGTTATTATCTTGCAAATTATTTCCAGCCAGACATGCACGCTTGTTGGTGTCAAGAGGCGGTCAGGGAGAAATATTCGTGTGTGTGTGTGTGTGTGTGTGTGTGTAATTGCAGTGAATTTGTTAAAGCAGCGGGAGGTGTTGGTTGAGACATGACAATACACTGTTCCTTCCCACACCCCCTGTTGTCTTGTCTAATAAGCCTTCTCGCTGCTTATATCTGACTAACACGGTGTTAAAGATTAGGTTACGTTTTATTAAGTTAGGTTAGGTAAGGATAGATTGGGTTTGGTAAGGATACATTAGGATAGGGTATATTAGGTTAGTTTAAGTTAGCTTAGGCTAGTTGGCTGGAAGAACAGAGGGTTAACACCTAGCATCTACCTACACTCCAAGCTGTCCTGTATGATAGACCTTCCCCTAACTCAAATATAACTCAGTTTCAACAGTTAGGCTAAGTTGAGATGAACTGGGTAAGATTAGGTTAGGTTAGGATAGGCTGGTTAGGTTGGTAATTTAAGGTTCTTTAGCTACAAGGGCAGGGACGTAATAAAGTAGAGTCACTTCCTACACAACCCTCTGTCTGTCACAACAAACTTGCGTGATACGTATCTTTAATACAACTCCCATTATTTGGTTTGGTTAGGTTATACGAGTATAAGAATCTGGTTGGGTTAGATAAAACAATTATCTTTGACTGGGTAAGCATAGCTACGGCTGTGCTGGGTTGAGTTGGGCTTAGTAAAATAGATTGGATTAGACTAAGTTGGATGGAAGTCACTTAACAATTGCTAATTCCCATTAGACACATTAACTTACCAGGAAAGCATTAAAAGCTTTGGGGGTCGCCACCATATTACTATCTGTTGTCCATTTTTAAGGCGGTACTTCCAAGCTTTGTCAGACTGGACGTGGGGAAAATTCATAATGATCACTGCAAAAAACTTTCAATGTTTTGCGGGTAGCAGCAGATCATCGTACTGAGCTGAAGATTCTGTCTCAGTCTGTGTGTGTGTGTGTGTGTGTGTGTGTGTGTGTGTGTGTGTGTGTGTGTGTGTGTGGAGTAAGAAGTAAGTGGACCCCAGAGTTAAATAATCCGTTGGGAAAGCGTAAACAGGATAAGAATATTACGGCAAGGTACATCAGCAACAATGAAAGTAAAACGTTATTAAAGAATTACGGCAGAATTTACATGAACTTCATTAAAGTGTTCCATGAACACTAAAAGAAGTGAAGCATGAAATTTCGAGGAAAATATAAATATGCAAAGGAAGCTGAAAGACAAGTGTTTACAACTATAAAAAAGAAAAGAAAAATACAACGTAAATAATAAAATGATCCATTAACAGCGAGAAAAAAATAAAAATAAAAGATAAATAAATATCATGCACGTTCAAGGGCGAGATAAATACAAAAGATAAATCGAACGCAGCATTTTAAGCAAGAGGGAAAAATAACATGTGATTGCAATATTCTATTCTGGCGAAGAACTTCTGTAAATATCTAGCAGTCTGGGAGGCAATAAATGGTTTGTGGACTTGGGAATGCTGATAAACTGCCGGTCCTTCCCGCACCCAAAATTACTTTATCCAGTTATGTAATACCGTCTGTCATGGTAATAGTGG
Organism: Coenobita brevimanus; assembly: GCF_032717465.1. NCBI lineage: Eukaryota > Metazoa > Arthropoda > Malacostraca > Decapoda > Coenobitidae > Coenobita > Coenobita brevimanus. Next base: position 20,838,734 of record NC_136987.1, on the reverse strand, counting down.
GGCACCAATTTTCGCGCCTAATTGGGTCCAAAAATAATGCGCGAAAGTGGAATTAGCGAAAATTGGGGCATTGTCTTTATGGCAAAAAGGCAAATTGGTTCCCGGTTATCCTAAAGTAACATCAGATTTTCATTTTCACTTGCAATACAGTACATCAAATCACTATTGTACATTGCATTGTGAGATACAAACAATAAAAACTGTACAGTACACATTATAATATGAGGAGAAACATACCACAGAGACCAGGTTGAGGTGTTTAATGGATGTTGAGGGTAAGTATCCGAGCCTTTCCTCCCGACTTTGAACGTCCCGGCCACTTTTTATCACCACCACTGCCTCCCGGCCCTCCCCCCACACCACCAGGCTCTCCCCCCACACCACCAGGCCCTTTCCCCACACTACCAGGTATAGTAGAGGCCATTGAACCGTGAGAATCCAACACAATGGAGCTAGCACGCTCGTACACAATGGCGGGAATGGGTGGACAGAGTGTTGACATGACGTCATTCAAGATGGCGGTGGGTTGCGGGCAGGCGGTGCAGGAAATTCAAAGTTCAAAATATTGTCCCAAACCCAAAATTTTTGCGCGAAAATCGATTTTTTTCAAGCGAAAGTGGAAGTTAGGGAATATTTGGTGCATGCCGCGAAAGTGGATTCCGCGAATCCTGCTGTAGCGAAAGTTGGTGCCCCACTGTACTAAAAACGTGCGATGGGTTTTTGTGGTCGTAGTGTATGGCGTTGTTAAGACGGGACAATGGAGGTAATAAGCTTAATGAGGCAGACAGGTTGGCTGGGGTGCTGTGTTGGCATAGTGTGGTAAAGTTTCGCTGGTACGGGGACAGGAGGAATTATAAATAAAAAGATGAGTCATTTCATAGTTTGGCGCGCTCGGGGTGTGTGTTTGGGGGGGGAGGAGGTGTTGGCGTTTTCTTGTGGGGGTGTGTTTTGTCTTAGTACAGGGCGCGCATCATCATCGTGTGGTTTCGTTGTTACAGTGTGATTTGTGTCGACACACTGTGGTGTGTTTTAATAGTGTGGTGTGTTGGCAAAATATGATATTAGTATTGGCAGTTAGGTCTACTAACATAGTGATATGTTTGTTGTACAGAGAATACTGCCGTCATAAATGCTATAGCATGGTGTGTGCTGGCATAGTGTGGTTTGGGTTATCTTGGTGGGATTCTGCGTTGCCATACCATGTTGTATGTGCTGTCACAGTGTGGTGTGTTGTCAGTGTGATGCATAATCATAGTGTGTTGTCACAGTGTGTTTTTTCATCGTTGTGTGGTGTTATTGTGGTGTGTTGTCAAAGGGTAGTGTATATATTTGTGTAGGCATACTGCAGAGTGATGTGATATCATAGTGTGATGTGTGCTGGGAAAATTTTGATAGAGCGATGGGTACAATTATGTTAAAATATGTCTGGTATTCTGTAATGGTGTGATTCTGTTGATACAGGGATGATAGAAAGGTGTGTGTGTGTGTGTGTGTGTGTGTGTGTGTGTGTGTGTGTGTGTGTGTGTGTGTGTGTGTGTGTGTGTGTGTGTGTGTGTGTGTGTGTGTGTGTGTGTGTGCAAGCAATGTTAATATCTAACCCAGGCAATGTTAACCATCTTTTCCTTTTGTCAGCTAACTTCAGCTCAGGAAAGACGTCAACTAGTGAAGAGGTCAGAAACTAACTTTTTCCACCCCTCTGTCAGGTGAGGTCTACTGGGTACTCTTAGTTAAATACGAATGTTTAATGACAGCATGAACAAATTAGTAACATACTGGTATTTTTGACCAGGTTACACATTGCCCCAGAATGCAACAAGTGCTCAGTGGCTAAAGACTGAAACCATGCGTTCCTCGTTCACGTTTCATGTAAAGGTATATTATGCAGATAAGCTGCATCTACTTTCCATCACCACCCACCCTTGCTGCGTGGTTTTCGGCCTCTTGAACTTCAGTGGGTTGGTTTTAGTGCTATTCTAACAGTCTAAAAATTGAGTTTTACAAAAACAAAATAGAGTCCGTGTGATCGTGAATATTAACACGACTATCAGTATGTACTGTAACTGTGTGAAAGTTGTACTACAGCTACTGTTAGGAACAGGTTGCCTCAAAATCTGTAACTAAGGATAAAAATTGTACCACGGCCAGCATCCAGACTAGTTTACTTGAGAAACTTTGACTGTAGGTAAAAACTGTGTCACAGCCACCCCCACGAAAAGGTTCTCGAAAAAAAAAAAAAATGTGATTACAGGCAAAAGCTGTTCCGTATTAGCCGTATTTGAAAAGTGTGGGGCGAAAGAAGATGTTATCTTAGTTAGTAAATGGAAGAATAAGGTAAGGAGAGAGGAGAAGAAAGATGTGCAAAATGAGTAAGTCAGCAACTGACACATACAACACGATGCCTTTAAATCAAATATACAGTAGACAGCAAGACTGCAAAAATACTTAGAATGATGCTAATTCTATTTTGCGACGTTATGTACAGCTTTTGCCTGAGATCTCAGTCAGTTATAGGCAATGTAGCTTCTCTTCCCATTATTTCAGGGAGCCGGTGGGGCATTGGTTACCACGTCCAGCTCATATCTGTTATAAAAAAAAACTGAGTTCTACTTTCAGTACGGTCAGACTCTCGGAAAAAGTTTTTTCCTCCTCGTCTCGAATCACCCAGCGTTACTACTATTACCTAGCAGTTCTACTGGAAGTGAAATTTGAGGCAAGATTGGGACTTGGCAGAAACTGATTGTTTACCTTAATGTCCCTCGTGTGGTCGATAGGCATTAATCTTTAGTTTTCTTTTGTATGTCACACACTGACACACGCGCTCATACAGTAGGTCATGTTATTTCCCTTCGTTCATTCAAACAACTGTCTCCAATACGAGTGTTACCTACACTGGTGGGTCTGTTGTAAGGGACAGCTCTTGTAACCTATGAAATATGATAGTTACTTAGCACATTTGTTCTCACTGTAATCACACAAGAAGCTGGTAAACATGGATGGAACCGACAAATGTACAGTACGCACGACACCAAAAATATGACAAATGCCCCTCCCCCACCCTAGCTCTGCCTCACCGAAATACTATGTTGCTGGAACTACTACCTACCTAGTTGTTTATCTTGCTGTTTATTTGTTTCTCTGAATCTCTCTCAGTCTTCAGAGAGAGAGAGAAAGAGAGAGGAAGGGAGAGAGAGACATTCAGGCCGGACCCCTCATCGTCACCTGAAATACTGTTCTATGGAATCTGTGCCATTCTGGTGTGGTTAATGGCTTGCATTTACCGCGAATTCAATGCCCAAGTGCGACCATGGCAGAGAATTGGATATGGGACCTATTCTCTTGATGTCTCTATTCTATCTCTTGATGTGATGATGTGAAATACCGTGGAACACAATATGTTAAATAATTTTTCCCTCCTGTGTTTGTTTGATCTTTTTTAGCAAATTTCTACACTATGAATGCTGCTCCAGTTCTTCAGTCTTGCTTTCTTCTTATCAGGGATCAACTGCCTGAGGCTAATTATGATATAGCGTGTTATTCTTTAGCCTTAATAATCTTCCATTCCTGTAAATTTAGTTATTTAATATATGTGCAGCGATGTTCTCTCTCTCTCTCTCTCTCTCTCTCTCTCTCTCTCAGTATATGAGATGCGGTATCATAGATACTGCTACATGGAACGAGGAAGATAAAACTGTTTAGTCTTTTTTTATATGAGTCGTAAATAATAATAACATGCTTAGCTTTACTAATCCATATCCCATGGGTGGGTGTGGGTCATTGTGGTGGCTGTCTTAAGTTAGGGTATCAGAAGTGCAGAGATGATCTTGTAGTAGCAGCAGGATCGGAGGACGAACTGGAAGAAAGCGTGTTTTGATGGTAGGAAAGATTGCAGAGTGGAGGCCTCGAGGCAAATGTATAAAAGGCAGATGTAGGCTACTGGTTTGTAGCAAGCAATGGGTGATGTAATAACCGGTACATAATAGAGATGTAAGTGGCAAAAGAATGAAACGGGTGGAAAAGTCCAAGTACCTGTGAACTATGGTAACGAAAGAAGGTAGTTGTGTGGAGAAGACTGGTGAGAGGGTAAAGGTAGGCTGGAAGAAGTGACGGGAAGTATCTTGAGCGGTGTGCGACAAAACAATGGCGCAAAAGTTGAAAATACAGTATACATATATGAAATGGTAATCATGCCGGTGTTGACGTATGATATGGAGACCTGGACAATGAAGAGACAAAGTTTGCAAGAACTGAAGTATGAATGCTGAAGTGGATGTTTGGCGTTAAGCCCAAAGACGGGCTGAGCAATGGGGAACTGCGGCGAAAAGCAGGTGTTGTGTTTATCATGGAGATAAGAGCAAGAAAGTCGAGAACTCACAGTCATATTGTGAGATTAGTTGAGCAACAGCTAATCAGGAGGTCATGGAGAAGACCTGTGTAAGGAAGAGGGCCGAGAGGAAGGCAACGGATTAGGTGCAGAGGTGTGGTTCAGGGAGACCTAAGTGACTCTGGGTTCAATGAAGGTGATGCAATGGACACAGCTGTGGACAATGCTCAATTTAGAAACCATCGCCTAACAACAGAGAATGACTTAACAAGAAGAAGAAGAAGAAGAAGAATATGATAAAGAAGACGTGGAAGATGATGGTGATGATGATGGTGATAATGGCTATGACCCTATGGGACAAGAATGATGGTGATGATGATGATGGGGATATAGTAAAGTTTTCTTCACTACGTAGCAGTATACTTATGATCTACTGACACGTTTCATCCTGAAAACGTATAAAAATATTTAGTGGAATCTAAATTATTAAAATCATCTGACAGGAAACAAGTACACCATATATTTCTAGGCATTACCGACGTAGTAATATCCTGCAGTACAATAGTAGTTGACAAAAAATGCTCATTCGTCCTTGTATCACAACATTATTATGAAATACTTGATATGTATTCGTCGTTACTGATACTGCTCAACCCAGCTGAGGTAATATGTTACGGGAAATTAAACATCGGCGGCCGTGGGTTGGTCATGAACTACTGTTTGCTCCATCCATTATAATCCGGTAATTATAATTCAGAATTATAATTACCGTGGAAGAAAAGGTGGACCAAGGCATAATTCCCGGCATTAATATATAAAGTGGCTCTTCTGCATACCACGCAATTCGCCTGAATTTTCTGGCGTCATAAAATCCAAATTAAATGGCAGAGAGGAGGATTGTAAGGATCTGAAATGACGGTGCAGTATAGTTTACATCACATGTTCTTTCCTAAACACCAGCAGTTCCCAAGGCCTTATCTAAGCTGAGTAATATTATCCGGTGGCAGCAGCACCAGCAGTCAGTCCAATATTATGCCTTTGGGAGCCTGGAAGGTGGAGGGTTTAGGAGTGACCGAGGCTGAACTAACGTAGTCCAGATCATTAGGCCGTAGATAACCCTAAAATCCTGGCAGCGTTTTGATACAAAAACATCCAGACATTTTGTGGATTTAAATCGCGGTGCGTTAGCTTACGCTCTCCTCTGACTGCTCTGCCACCAGACCTGCCACCTCAGCGGCAGCTACAATAAAATATATAAAACTTCACAGCACTAGGAAGTTTAACGTTGATTGTTTCTAACCTGTTCACTAGTAGACGTTTTCCCCAGGCTTACAAAAGTCTTCTGACGGTAGCAAATATTACCCAGGGAAGACATCGCACTACAGAAAGGGTAAATGAAAATATTTCACTACGAAAAGTATACTGGAAGTCCAATATAATCGTACTGAGTGGCTTAATTAACAATACGTATATTGACGTCACAGTGCGTAATTTTGTTTGTAGTGAGGCTAATGGTCGATACAGAACAGTGTGCAGCAGCCTGGTAACTGTAATACAATAAATGATGTCATCGTACTGAGTGGGTCAACTGTCCAGGAGCTATATCCTAGTTGGAGTGTGTCATTTTACTTTTTCCGTTAGGTTAGTGGAAGGTATAGGATAGTGCAGTGTGCTGCAGGGACCTATATGCAACACCAAACTTATTCTGAGCTCACGGCTGGGAAGGTGGCCACCAACTTCTGCTTCGTCGTTTTAGTTTCTAGTTATTTTTGATCCACTAAAGTGTTTCCAGACTTTCCCCATTTTTGTTGCAGCATACCGGCATAGATTATAAAGGATTCTCATATAGATCTGTTCCGTAGTCCAAATATATTTCAAATAATTCTCAGTAGCTTGGTATGTATTCCGGCACTGTTATGTCATGTCTTTCAGTAAGCCTTAAGCTGACATTGTTTTCTGCATGTAATCTATTCTGCCTGATCATGAAGAGTATATTGAGTGATGAGGAATCCCTACCACGCAAAAAGTTAACGACTTACTATGGAACTGGCCTACTGAAGACATAACCCGCCTTCGTCTTCTTTTCCTTACCACGTGCAAAACAAGTGACTAATGTAACTGTGAAACAAGGATATTGTGTCTCCAAGATGGTTCACTGTGCATACCGATGGTGTGCTGAGGGAGGTGAAAATGAGATCATTTGAGACGCAGGTGGTGTTGATGACAGGAGGAAGTGAGTGGTGGTTGTCGCCGTGTCCGTTTGTGGATGATGCATTATCAGGATGTGAAATTGCAGACTCTGGTAAATAATATCGTACTATTTATGGAAGATGAACTGTAAACGTAAAAGGAGGCAAGGAGAATGTTATGGTCTTTGGAAGATGTTCAAGAATATATAGTACACTCGTGAGTCATGGCTTCTGACCTCTCTGTATGTGCCGGCTTAATCGCTTTAGTCCAGTGAAATTAACTATGTTATTCTCGCTATCCAGATGATTTTATTCACTTCAATATAAATCTACGGAGCTGTAGGGTTAAGAACAGCCTTTATTTATCTCTTCACTACGAAGGAACTTTCCCAGAGTGAGTAAAATTTCCTTTCACCTTAACCCGACCCAGACTTTCGTCCCTTTGAGCCATAATTCACGTACTGCAGTGACAGACGACAATGCTATGGCTCTACATCCTTGTCTGAGCATTTCTTCGTGACTAACCACACATTTTATATGTATTTCTTGCCGCAACTCAACATGCAGAATGAAAGTATGACGATTATAGGCAAAGTTTGAGGAAAAGGAGTATAAGAGCATGAAGAAAGCATCAAAGGCGTCCTCGGGTTGAACTGGTTATTGAAACTGACTCCGGATACCAAACATAAATAAGTCATCGCAGTGAAGTAGTTAACAGCTTTCCAAGCCACCATCCCTGTTTATAGTACACAGCATATAAACCGTGTATGCCGGGTTGTCTGACTGAATCAGTGTGACGTCCTTTTTACATATATTTTTCCTGCCACCAAAGTTCATTGATTTGTGGAAAGGCCTCATGTATTGAAGGGGTTTATCAAGGTTATAGGAAACCCCTCTGTTGTAAAAAGCGAGTCGTATAGTGAATTAAACCGTCAAGGGACGGAAGGAATAAAATTGTACCTTGGAGCTGAAAGGATTAATGGGGCTTGTATAGAATTTTTCCAATTTACAAAGTGTATTTGAAGCTGAATAGTAGTGTCTAGTGGTAAGAAAAATACAAAAGATGTCATCTCATTGTCAGGGGTTAGTAAAACTCTGGAGATAAGAAGAATCAAATATTACTGTAATGACGCGATTAGTTGCATTTACAAACTAAGGACTTTAAGCAACCTTCCATCTCTGTTTACAGTACAGAGCACACGCCCTGTGTATACTGGAATATGAGAGTAAACAGGGGAAACATGAAAAACAGACACGTTGTAAAAGGCTGTACAGGAAGAGTTTTATCAGTAAACATTTTTCCAGGTTGACAGTGGTTTCCCCCTTCTATCTTTCATATGCTTCTGCTCATCCCCTCTCTCCCTCCCACACTAGCGTCGCTTTCTTTTTATTCCCTTCCCCATACCCTCCTTGCTCCAACTTTTTTTTTTTTTTTTTTTTTATCCTTCAACTGCTCTCCACATTCTCCCTCGTATCTCACTCCCATACCGGATATATTTCCTTTCGCCCACTCCATTTCTCATTTCTTTGCATCCCCCATCCTTGCCCTCCATGATATTTCCCTCTTCTTTTCCCCCGCCCCTCTCCCCCTCCCAAACTTCCTGCTGCTTCCCTTCTTACCCAACCTCCCTACATTTCTCCATATTTTGTTCCCCTCCTCCATCTCTCCCTTATTACTCCCTCACAGTTTCTTTCTATTTGTTCCCCAACAAATTACCATGTTTACTCCTCCATCCCCACTTTCTCCCCTTCCTTCATATCCTCCCCCCTTGCCCTTCCGATATGTCTCCTTCTGCCTCGATCAGTCCCTCTTTTCTCTCACCTCCCTTTCACCGCCTCTGTACAACTCGTTCATACGATAATTCTCATTTTTACACGCTATTTAAAGTCTTAGGCCTCACTTCTGTATTAACTGCCTCACGCCTGACTTGCAGCGCACGACGTGCTTTTTTCTGTTTACTTCACCCTTTCTACCACCGGACAATTTTATTCAGCTTTGGAGGAATGCACCGTCGAAGGATTCCTGGGGACGAAGCTTGTGCATCCCATGGATCAGCGGAATGAGACCCCCCCCCCACAAACTCTTAAAAGTTGCCAGTGTTCGCCGGATCACTAAATAGCATGGGGTCACTACCCGCTCAGAGTTGGCGTACCTTCCTTTAAAAAAATTCCTTTCGGGATTATTATTCATGCATAAAGCATTATACCAGTATTATATTCGTCTTTGATATTTTACTGATGCTCTAAATGAGATTTACGCCGAAAAGTTCTCCAGAGAGTTTGTTAAAAGCCATGAAAGCTTATTGTGTGTTTTTGCATTCAGCACATTTTTACAAAGTGTTATGAATCTCACTTGTTCGAAAAATTTATCATGCAGTTTCCAAAGACCGTAATCTTTCATTTGGCAAATCCTGACACGATTCTATCCATTATACACTTAATAATAGTGAGAACTGTAGCCTACAGCCGAAATCTTACGTGGCCGAGATCAGCGACCCGAGTTTTAAAAGGCACGGTATTCCTCTTGCTTTGAGAAAATGTCTCAGTTCTGCTACAGTCTATTTTTCCACATATATTTTAGCTGCGCAGTCGACCATGGCACTATATTTTCCGGATTTATCGGCTAATTTCAAAAGGCGCAGGCGTCAGGTGTGGTATATACACTTCATCAGCGCCGCCTTGAGCGCCTGGCGGCGGGCACAGAAACAACACGCCTCCATATGAGCTCAGTGAGTTCATACTATCTTCGATTGTATAAGTACCATATTTCCTTCATTTGTTATGTAAGATACAATATCGTTATATTCATGTACCATTTTTCCTTACAGATGTACATTCACCACCTAAAAAATGACAGTGACCAATACTCAGGCAACATAATACTCGCAAGTAGATTGTCCCTAAACTGAGATGGACGCAACCTTCTGTTTCTATTATATATTGAAAACAAAGCCATTTTCTCCCCAGTATTATACGTAGATAAATCAATAATTATTCTATTTTCGTTGAGTAACACAAAAATTGTATAACAGAGGGTAATTCAAGCTGACCCCACTTTTGCACTTTGCATTAAGTAATCTGGTGAGTGGTGGCATCTTTTTCCAGTTTGTGGGGACTCCTAATAGGACATGAGGCCAGTTATAATTTGAACTGGAATTGACTGGATCGTGCACGTACTACCCTATATATAAAGTGGAAGTGATAAATAAGGATATCATAAAACTTTGAAGTTGAAATGATAATATGAAGTGATATGAATTGATATCGTTCCATACAAAATACAAATGATAAATAACAGGGTCAGTCATACGGGCAAATTTTGTACAGCCATCTGCTTATCATCCAATCCTTTTTCGGCCCATCAAGGTCGTTGGGACTACTGTCTAGGCAACTCAGGCCCAACATTTAAAGCAAGGGTGACCTCCCTCCTCCCTCAGTGATATCATGCGACTAGTAGATTCCAATCATCCTTTAGATGAACCCTTACGGACCCCATCTGCTTAGCATGCAAATCGGAAAACTACAATTGGGAACCGAATATTTACAGAAGGCCATGGGTGTTTAGAGGAGTTCTCGGGCTATAAAACAAGAAGAACACATCGACGAACAAGCCAGAATGGGATTTACATGAAGGTAAGGAACTGAGGGGAATGAAAGGTGTCAGTATGAACAACTGAACTATATTGCATTTCCCCCCACCATTGTCCTCCTCCTCTGCGAGATATGAAGAATGGAAGAACTATCTGCTGTCAGTCTGAATACAAACTATATGAAAAGAATACTAAACGAGGAAGCTAGAAATGGGTTTGGATAAGAGCTTAGCAACCTAGGAAAATAAAGCCTATTCGATCTCTCCTGAATAGAGATGAGCCTTAAGCTTTCGACAGTTGGCAGCTGATTCACTGTCCGAGTGAATTCACTAGTAGCAATGTATTTGAAACATATTTTATTTTAAGGGTTACAATAATAATTTCTGACAATACGATTGCTTAAGTCTGATTTAAAATGAAACCTTACAAAGTCTATCAGACAAGGGAAAGGAGAAGTGTTGAGGAAAATGCATTTAGAGTGGATGTTGCAGAACAGAATGGAGCTGGCCTGAGCAGTGTAGAGGAAGGGTGTTATAGAACAGGAACATTAGTGCAAAAGGTTCGAGTGCAATAAAAAGAACAGGGAAGGTGTAACAAAAGATAAGGTAATGTCAGCAAAGGACAGGGGGAGTGTAATGCCATATTAAGTGAAATGAAGGAGGAAGAGCTTATTCAAAGACAAGGGAGAGATTATTAAAGGAAATGGAGAGTTTAGAAATTACAGAGAGAAGGTAATAACTGAGGGGAGAGAATAAGGAGGAGGAACGTCAGAAAATAAAAACAGGGAGAATGTAATAATTGCGAAAATAAGTGTAGAAAGGACTAGGAAGTGTTAAAAACGATGTAGAGACAGTAAGAAAAGTGTACATGAGAAGGTTTAGCGTAAATAAAACAACGAGATTGTAGAAAGGGACTGTAAATAAGTAAGAAATAAAGTGACGCAGAATAGTACAGTGTGCAGGAATTATTTACCTCTGCTTTCCACATCCCGGTTTACGGCTGCAGGTGAAATGATTCGCTCACTTGCACATGTCAACACATTTTTTACCTCGCTTTCCGCAACACAAGTAAATCCATTACATTGCACAGCGTTACCATTTCATACTTGCCAGCATTCAGTCGTGGACAGTAAAATCTTGCAGAATAAAATAGATTGCATGGGAATAAACGCTTAGATTAGACACTTGTGTTGACGACACCATAATGTTTATGTAAGCGCTTTCCACTCAGATTTTTTTTATTTTATTGTATCCACGCCAATAGATGCGGCAGTGGCCATTCATTACTCTCTTTGATTTGTTAGTAAACATTTAAGAAAAATCTCAGCTTTTTTTCCTTCAATTTTCTCTTTTAATAATACTGTTTTCTCTTTTGGTCTTTTTCCTTTTGAAAAACATTCAAACTAACGCCCAACTTCTAGCATCTTATAGCGTATATCCAGCATATGTCGATTCTTAAATATTATATTATTTCGGATATTCATGAGAACTGCGTATTATTTATCTATTTATTTTTTTGGTCCGTCTGTAATCCATTCATACCACTGGCGGTATCTCAGTCGGTAGAGAGGTGGTTTGCGGTCCTACCGGACCCAGGATCAAAACCTCGCTGGGGCAAGGAACAGTTCAAGTATTTGAATTTAATAAAAACAGACTTTACTGATCTACCAGAAGACCCGCCGACATGTCGTAAAAATACCCCCGCTAATACCAATACACCAATCCGGTATGAGACAGCCCTAGCATGTATTCAGTATGGTCGGTGGGTGTTAGCGCAGAAGTGGTGATATGTAGAGGTGTATAAGATGAAGGAGGACTACTGGGCCCTGAAAGCAGGCTGTGAAGCCTATGCCCAGAGTCGGACACATAAAAAAACTAAAGATATCTCTAATCATTTATTGGTAGCTGTTGGTATTGGATATTCAGATCCTTTTACTTCCTTCGTCATTTCCTGTTTTAGTGTAATATCCAATATAATTCTTCACCTTGTTCTATTCCTTTCATTTTTTTTCCTTGCCACACCCAAAAGGGCAGCCAATCACAGTGTTTGTCACCTGCCTGTGTCACTGACTGAGTTACTACACCATACTGAGGAATGGGGCCCAGGTCTGACAAGCAGCGTGTCGTTCTACATTGCAGGATGAAATTTTCCACGGTGGTAGGCTTTTATGCGCATCAGGTTCTAGGCTGGGTGGGAGCCCCGAGGGTGATTCATACAGGGGGAGGGAAGCCCTCGGGGTCCCTAGCCTTATGCATGAGCATACTTGTCTACCTTTGATTAAGATATTTTGCACATAGGCTGACCTCCAATCAGTCAGGTCATAAGCAGGATGGGACCTCCACAGGCCCCTCATTACCGGCTCATGGATAATATTAGTGTTCGGGGCCATATTTTTTCCTGCACCTACTGTACAGTGGCGACTAAATATAGTGTATGATCCTTAACTGCTTCACTGGCTCACTCACTGAGTTACTATACTTTCTTCAAGAATAGGGTTCACCCCTAGCGGAGTGTTAGTAGAATAAATTTTTTTGCAGTGATAATCTCCTCCTGGGCCAGGTTTCAGGCAGGATTGGATCACGAAGGATCACCCACCACGAGGATGGCGGCCCACGGATCTCAGTTCCGAAGGTGTTTTTTTTTTTTTTTTTTTTTTTTAACCTAGGAATATGATTTTTCGCACAATGGTAGAGTTTCATTCACGCCAGACAAGAAGCATGGTGGGACCCCAAGAGCCACCCCTTTCAGGAGGTGTGGCACTCGGCAGTTTCAGAGAAAGTCGTTACGCACGGCCAATCTTTTCAATGGAAGAACATGAAATTTGGAATATAGAACAGGTTGTTTGTGGCTCTCCCCAGACAATTTTCTTCAAATTAGGAGACAGCATTCAAAGTACAGACTTTTGCTGCAACTTTCACTGTCTCTTCAGACAGAAAAGTACTTCTTGAATTGAATGAAGTATCAAGAAACAGTAAGAATGAAATATAAAGAAATTGCCGGGCTGTAGGATGTAAGACTGCTTTTATCAGAGCTCTGACGACCATTTGAGTGACGATGGTGTGTGGAAACACCGCACAGTCAAATAAAAAATATATTAACATAGGATGAAACGGGAAACTAACTCTGCCTGATAGGGAAAAGCTGGCAATTCAAGATGAAGTCTGGATGTCTTACTAGATAATCAGGAGTTCAATTAAAACATTCGGTAAGGAATATGTAATATGACCAAGGTTTCTGTTAAAAAAGCATACATAAACTTTTTACTGAAGTTACATTTTTCCTAGAAAGTGTTTACATCTTATATTATCACCTGAACCCAAGGTATATTTCCAAGGTAACTATAGTCACTTCCTTGGAGCCTGTAGTGACGCTGCTGGGCACTTACAGGGTATTTGAGACAGATATCAATATTTTTCATTAAGAACAAAATGAAAAGCCGCGAATAATATTATCAATATTGATTTATCCTGAAGTTGACATTGATGAGATAATTTGCTAAAAATAAAATCAGTCGCAAATACATACAGGGAAGCATACGAGTAATCCATCACAATGGCTACGTCTTGAACGGCGCTGGAAGCACAGGAGGCAGCGGCAGCACTTGTTGTTGTTGCTGTTATATATATATATATATATATATATATATATATATACAGAGAGAGAGAGAGAGAGAGAGAGAGAGAGAGAGATAGCAGCAGTGGTGATAGATAGATAGATAGCAGCAGTAGTATCACCATTAGCTACAGTTTCGAGACAACGTCATGAGAATAAGAACTATCGATGAAAGCAACCATAACTCAAATGTAAAAGTCATAGGATTTGTTTCTCATATTAATTGCTTATTTAGGCATCGGCATTAACTGCAATTATCGTTACTGGTCACCAACATTGTTCCAGCAAAGGATATGTACAGTATATATGAAGATATTACAAAAAATTTAAATACAAAAATACTTTCCAATTTCTGCCTCAACGACCCTGAAAAAATGAGCTGCAGATTTTTTTCGTTTTTAATCATGACGCTTCTCCTGTCGCTTCATATACAGTATTTTGACTTGAATTTTGAATACGTTATTAAACTTTTACAGATCGTTCCAATACCCCCAATAACATATGTGGCGGAATGTGTAAAAAATCAAGATTACGTATTTTTGGCGCTGGAGTATGGTCATAAATGTCGGTAATTTCGAACAGAGACTGTACGAAAACCTGTTTTATTTGTCCCTCCTCCATCCAAAGCTTCAGTTTCTGCCTTGCTTTATCTTCCTTTACTTTCCTCTTTTATACATCCCTTTCGTTCCTCTCCCATTCTCCATACTATTCTCTTTCATTGTCTTCAATAGTTTCTTTCTTAATTCTACGTTCTTTTTCCCTTCCAGTCTGTTCGCACTTCTTTCGCTTCCCAGTAACATCGTCCATTTTCTATCGCTTCTTACATCATCATACTCTCATTTTCTCTCTCCTTGTTCATAACCTGTTTTCACATCTCTTAATCTGTTCTTTCATGCATCTTTACCAATTTCTATTTCCAGTCACTTCATTCATCAGTATTATCACATCTGTGTCTCTTCCATTCCCTTCTCTACTCTTCTGGCATTCCCTGTATCTCATCCTTCTATCTACGCAGTCATCTTCATTCACTTTCTCCATCTGGTTCATTTTTTAACCACCTTTTTTCCCTTCTTCCCTGTTGATACTCTCGTCATTCCTATTAACATCATCCTTTTCATCCTTCCCTTCATTCTTCTCCCTTTTCATACATTCATATTCGTTCCCATTTTCAGTATTCTTTTTCTGTTTTCATTACTTCCTTCCTCGCACTCTTTTTCTCTCACCGGTAATTTAAACCCCGCCCATTCTACAATAATATCTCTACTGTTGACGCGTTCTCACATTCTCTTTCCCCTCTCTTATATCCTTATTAGTTTTCTTTATCGGTTTCTTCTCTCCGACCCAGATGTCATAACCCTCTCCGCTTTTTTATGCAACTCTCTCCTCCATATATTCTTCTCAAGTCCCCTCTCTTTGTACAGTACATACAGTATAGTATTTTCATATTTTCATTCATTTAACTACACACACCACAAAGCCAGTCAGGAGACAGGACTTGTGTGCTGGGCAATCTCCAGGTCCTGTCCTCCCCACTTACTATGTTTTAACCAGCCTATATCCCACTGACCGGTCTAATGTATGGCCCGGCCTGCACTATATGTGCAGGAAATCTTCGAACGAACGAACGATTCATTTAACTGGATTTTTCTTCTTTCGTTATTTTTTCCTTCCTACCTCTGATTCCATCCACTTTGTTCTCCTGTAACATCAACTCTATATGTTATTTGTGCATCTCTCTTCTATCTTTCGATTTGTCATTCTTTCTACATACAGTATTATCCAACTTTTCACTCTATTCCTTCTTCTTCTTTTGTACTTTCTTCCCTCCTTTCTGTCGCCACTCTTCCCATTTCTAATATTGTGATTATTTTACCTGCACTTCCCTCATTTTCAGGCTATAATTTCATCTCTCTTTTAACATATTATCCATTTTATATTTTTAAAAACAAGGTTATCCTCCCCTTCTCCCTTCCTTCTTGTTTCACTTCTTCCATACCCTAACAACATCATCATTTTTCTCTCTCTCTCTTGAACTCTTACCTTCCTCTCACATATCTTTTCATCTCCTTTCTACATATCATTACGCGTTCCCTTTATCAAGTCATCCATCCTCCCTGATTTCATATTTCCACCCCCTCTACATCCTAATAACATCACCCCTTGCACATCTTTCGTCTTCTTTAGCTCTTTTATTTTCAGGATTTTTTTTACATATTAACTCATTTACACACCCATGCATTTAGTTTTCCTTTTCTTCGTCTCCTTTTCTTCCTTAACCCTCTGTTTCAACTCACTTCATTTCCCGTATCATCAATCATTTTCTCTCTCTTTTCCCTGGTTGTTCCTCTTGTCCATACATTCTCCACATCTCTTCTCGTTCTTTCTGTATATTTTCCATTTCTTTCCTTCCATCCATTCTTATCACTTCCTTCCCCTCCTCTCTTCCCACCATCCTGATTACTCCCTTCCCTTCCCTTCCCTTCTCACTCTTTACTGATCACATTTATACCTTCCCTTCTTTCCTCCATTTGTTTTACCATTCCTCCCTCTCATCCTAATCCTTTATGCTCTCAGTTTTTGCCTCCTATTTAATCCCCTCCATAAATTCTGACCCTCCCTTGCCTCCTCTGCTCTCTATTCCTCTTCACTACCAGTGCCAGTCTCTTTAAGCGAGGATACAAATTATTCTCTGGTGGCAGATTTTGCATATTACACTCCTCTCTCTCCTGGCCAAGGATGTCATTTATGATCGTTAATTCTTAGTCTCTTAGGACTTATTGTAGAAGCCCCTAGTAAAGAAAGGATCACTTCAACTCAAAAAGCCTCTTCTCCCCCAAAAATAAGCGCCTGCAAATAGCAAGAGTATAATATTAAGTACTCCACGCCACTGAAATAATTTACTTTGTTTCTTTCCTTCTTCCTTTGCTCTGCGTCTTTCTACTCTTCATCAAGAGTTCCCTCCTCATGACTGTTTAGTTTTTACAGCTCTTCTATTCCTTTTTTTTTTTTTTTTTTTTTTTTATTCTTGGTGTGTCCAGACTATTTCATTCAGCTTAGGGGAGGAGATTTTTTTAAACTAAAGGGGTGGGATATAGCTTTCAGTAGCCACTTCTGTACGAGATCAGTTTCCACGTTTAACAGAATCGTCTGTTTGGAGCCAAAATTCAAGGTAAAACCGTCATCAAAGTGACATTATTCATGCCTCCCTCCACCTCTGCTCTGTGTCTCCCTACTACCATCAGCAGTAGTCATATCCCGAAAGAGTCTTACGATGTAGTGCACAAGTCACCACAGCATTGAAGTATGTTCAAGATTTTTTTTTTTTTTTTTTGTGGTATTGCCTACTTGAACTCCATCACTGCGGTGACATCCACGAGTGTTTAATGTCATTCTTGTGGCGACCAGAGACTAGTATTGAACAAGTTTATTCATCTTTAATACTGAAGGAGTTGGTAAAGACAATATCTAACTCCTCCACTTCGAAAAGTCCCTCCTAAGTTTAATGAAAATCGTTTGAAAGTATCCAGAAGAGTATAAGAAATAAGTGAATGTAGTGATGGGGTTAATATTCACTCTGATGTTGCTGTAAAGTGTTTGGTAACTCTATGAATGAAAATAAAAGTATGAACAAGCAATCTTATACGCAGGTAAAGCTCCAGGCACTTTATAAACACGGTGCCAGTTCTCTCCTCACCATTATTCCCAGGATCGTTTACTGATGGGTACAGGAGGATCCCAGCGCCTGTGTCTTAGCCAGGCATTACATACAGTATAGCGCTACAGCGATTTATACCTTCCAGCTTGACGACGTCTTTTATCTTTGTTTTTTTCCTACTACCTGCAAACAGTCTTATTCATCTCAGGAGAGATCCATAGTACTTGTAGCCGTATTAGTAGTACAGTAACCCCTGTCTATCTGGATGAGTAGACCCATCAACCGCAGGTAAGCATTCGCTCCTGTAGGGCCATCCCGAGCGCTGAAGCAATGCTTCCTTCCGTTGGACATCACATCACCACAGCGAGGAGCGGGGAAGTATGTTAAATTTTGCCCCTGGATGGACGCCGCATTTGCGTCTCTTCACCTAGTTTACAGAAGCACCACATTAAGCTCTACATTTCGTGATTTGTTTACCACTCAGCATGATAAATGGTTTCATGGGTTACAGGAAGCTATAAGGAGTATCATTCAGCTTGGTCACTGGGAAAAATTAGGCAGCACTACACCAAGTGAGTGGATGAAGGTTACCACCACCCATAGTAGTGAACGTGTTAATGAAGGCCTTATCTAACCCTTCCAGCTAGACAAAGTCTGGAGCTAACAGGAGTAAAATATATAAAGACGTCATCGTAACGAAGGGATTATAATAACAACTATCTTGGTAATATTAAACTTCCCTATACACAAATAAAGATGAATGTCTTATTAGCAGCTTGTAGACCTTTTTTTTTCTCTTTTTAGTGTACAACGGTGACTGGCGATTAGAACTGTTCTGAAATAAACACTGAAAGCAAAGGTAATTGGCAGTTGCATTACGGAACAGTTCATAGAACTCTTAGACAAAGGTTTGGTAGACCCAGCTAGGCGGTACAGTGAACGTTTTCTTTTTCTTTGATAAGTTTCCTATCCTGACTTTTCCCCCGAGTAAGGTGTGCTTCCTTTTCCTTGTCCGTGCTGAGGGTGGGAATGGCGGGTGGCGTAAGCCTTCACCTTTGCTAAACTTTACTCTCACTAGTATTGCAGCAACGTGTACCTGCCAATATTATCCATGGTACTTCATCGGTGTGGGTCGTAAGACCTTTTAAGATACTTGTCCTAACAACTTCATGTAACTACTTGCAATTCTCTGTCTGTCTGTCTGTCTGTCTGTCTCTGTCTGTCTGTCTGTCTGTCTGTCTGTCTGTCTATCTCTCTCTCTCTCTCTCTCTCTCTCTCTCTCTCTCTCTCTCTCTCTCTCTCTCTCTCGTCGTGCACACTTCATACTATCACTTGACCCAGGAGGAAGAAGTTGTAAAATTAGAGAAATCTGATGTGTTTCATATACCGGTATATATATATATATATATATATATATATATATATATATATATATATATATATATATATATATATATATATATATATATATATATATCCCTCCAACTGTTCTAAATGACACCATGGAAGAAAATGTAAATAGAAACAAAGTATAAATAAACATAATTAGTGACAGAACCAAAAGAAATCAGATGTAAATACACAAGTCAGTGCATTCAGACACTCGAAATCCTGTTTCTCATATCGAGGCAGAAGACGCTGTACAAAAAGTGACACCCTGCTGCAGGTCACAGGGCCAATTGTAAACTTAGGAGACTCTGGGTGGAAGTTAAGCTGATCCTCGTATATCCCAGACCAAGTTCAAATCAGCTTAGGCGTCCTGAAAGTTAACACTGCTCCTCTGCCATTGCTGTCTCAACTTCATAAATCAGATGACATCTTGATATTTTTTTTATTGCCTCCTCTAGTCGAAATATTCAGCTGAGGATAGACTTTTCGAAGTGAAGACGTTAGATATAACCTTCATTAACCCATTTATTACGAAAAGTTTTTCCAAGAATGAATAGAAAATTCTACAGATGGGATAATATATTTAAAAAGTAATATAATTATATTGTAGACACTATCCCTGCAGCTGCGGTAAGTTTATATGACCTGAATATAGTCTCCATCGTAAGCCGGAAAGAAACGACGCTTTTATTATCAGATGGTGAGTTTGTGTCAGGAGAATAGTATTGTAGAATCGTATATATTCGTCCAACACGTTAACCGAAACACCTACCAGTATTAATATGTCTGGCGCCATACTGTATGTTTCTTTGAGCACAGAATATGTGTAGGACAAAATATATCTGACACTATTCGGAGTAACATACAGTATAAGAAATTCCAGTGACAGGGACAGTAAAAGCAGGGGATGGTGATGGATAGATGTCGTACATGTAACACATCGTTTTAATTTGTTCTGGCTGTTGCCAGACAGTTTTATGATGACTGGGAAAGTCCTCAATTAATGGAATAATAAAGGCAATACCTTGCGCAGACTGTTCGAAAATTCCCCTTTGAGCTGTGTAAAATCATATGAAGATAGGAAAAATATATAAAAGACAACTATGAAGCGGTTCACACCTATTCCATTATGATTTCTCATTTCAGTTTCTACTCGTGCTTTCTCCATATGACTGTATTCAGGTTAGGACACATGTTCTAAGAGTCTCTGATATAGACTGTAGAAGGCGGGTGAGCAGGTAAGACCCCGTATTATCGTCGTTTCAGATGGGTTTCTATAACCACTTCTTAACGCATTATTTTCCATATTGAGCCTAATGTTTTTCTTATAATATTTCCTACATATTTTTTTCATATGGTTAAAGATTTCACAAGTAACATGCACGTATAGCCTACAACACATCTGAATACGATAATACATGGAAGGAACAGGAGTTAGGGAACCTCCTTAACCAACGAGAACACATTACAGGGACTGTAAGCTGCACTTGTCTTCCTCAAGTATAAATAGCCAGGTTGGCAGGTGGGGTAGAGACACTTCTTACTGACGGCAATAATCCAAGCCATTCACCACTGCACACACGTCAATAGTGAGAGGCGGGCCAGTAATGATAAGTCACGGAAGTGGCTCACGAAAGGAACTCACTCGTGAGGATGGCTTTCTTATGTTAAACTTTTCAGTCCGAGGTTATCATGTATATTCTATTCTTGCCATCGTCAAAATATCATATTCAGCTGAGAAAGATTTGCTTGAAATGATGACGTTAGACATTACCTTCATTAGCTGCTTCAGCTCAAGAGGGTTTTCCAGAGCTGATAACTGCCTATAGGCAGCAAAAATAACTAGCGCGATACCCAAGCATTGGGGGCCGAATGCTAATCCCCCTCCAATATATGCTGTTGGTTAAGATCTAAATTACTTTCAAACTAAATATTAACACACACACACACACACACACACACACACACACACACACACACACACACACACACACACACACACACACACACACACACACACAAACTCTAGGGCATTCAGTCACTATCAATCCATAATAAAAATCCATAATAAAAATTATATGACGGCTGGCATTCAGTCGTCTTTGTTCAAATTCTCAGCAAAAGTAACAGGCTTCTCTACATCTGCAGAGATGCTGTTTCCTGAAGGTTTGATGAAAATTCGTCTGCAACTTTTCATGTTTTCGCATCAAATACACACACACACACACACACACACACACACACACACACACACACACACACACACACACACACACACACACACACACACACACACGCAATATCGCCTTGCTTTGCTAATGGTGGGGATTAATCAACTATAATCGTGGTGAAAGGGGTAAAGACAAGATGTGTGTGTGTGTGTGTGTGTGTGTGTGTGTGTGTGTGTGTGTGTGTGTGTGTGATGGACATTTATACGTATCAGTGTACCACTAAACAGGTGCCAACCAATATTGAGATACATGTAAACTTAACCGTTTGCTGAACAAGACCCATTTCGTTATATGCACCTGACGCACATCACTGCATACTCAGGTCTGTCTCTGAGAGAAGTGGTCCAGTGGCCTTGGCGTTAACACAACAACCAAAGTAAACTTTCTGTAAATAATGACTTTGCTTTTGGAGATATACCTGTTAGTTTTTGCATGCGCATTGAGCGGATAGGTGGGGTGGGTTTGTAGTTGGATCGGTGCGTGAACAGGCTGGGTGGGCAGAGTGGGTGGCGTGTGGTGGGTGGGTGGATGGATGAGACGGACGGGGTTCGTGGGTGGGTGGGTTGAGCTGGGGGAGGGGGGTGGATATGGAGAGTGGAAATGATGGGCAGGTTAGGTTTGTAGATGGGTCGACGTTGTGCGTGGGTGGGTGGATAAGTGGCATCCCGGAGGACAAGGCGGGAGGCTAATGTGGCTAGTGTTACATTTTTTTTTTTTTTTTTTACGCCTGGTATCCCCGAAGGGCTAAGGCGTTGCCCCTGAGTAGAGGACTTTGGACTGGAGCGTGTAGCATTTTATGACCGGATGCCCTTCCTGATGTCTACCAATGACCTTTGGGTGGATTCGATCCTCCGACCCTTCGGTCAGAGCGGAGCGCTGTAACCCACTGAGCCACGGCTGCTACAGTAACAACGGAAAGTAGTTCAGGCATGTGTAAGGTGACCAGATTTATTGGAGCTAAAAGCGCGCGCGCGCGCGCGCGTGTGCATGTATGTGTGTGTGTGTGTGTGTGTGTGTGTGTGTGTGTCTATATATATATATATATATATATATATATATAGATATAGATAGATAGATAGATAGATAGATTGATAGATAGATTGAGATAGATATAGATAAATAGATAGATAGACAGATAGGTAGATAAATAGACAGACATATAGGTAGATAGATACAGATAGATATATAGATAGATAGATATATAGACAGATAGATATTGACTAATGTGACAGCGACCGCTGCTGCGCTACACCTCAAACTGAGGCTGCTAATCAAACACTAACGTTTCCTACGAACTCCGAACATACCGTACGGTACAGTGAATGGGTCGACCAAAGTTACCAGCAAGTGAGCATTACAGATTTTATATTAATTATTCGGTATTTCATTTGGTTAGGATTATGTATAATTTTTCTAATTCATCCTAATTTCATAAAAGAAGTTCATGTTATACCTAATGCAATAGTATGTTTCTAAAAGCAGGACAATTAAGATAATTTGCCCAAAAAGCGGGACATTCTAGTTACAATTGATAAAGCGAGACGGACGTCCAAAAAGCGGAACTGTCCCGCCTAAAAGCGGGACTCGGGTCACCTTAGGCATATGAGAACCCGAAAATCGGCGACAAATCCTCGGCCTCGGTTTTTTTTTTATTAAGTTCAACAGAAAAGGCGTGTTACACCTGCGCTTGTGAAGCTCCAGCGGAGTTTATGACTTGATCGGTGTGTCTGTGCTAAGAATATAAGGTTTTATTTGATTTCTAACCGAACATGATGAATAGAGTTAGAGGGCGGCAAATGAGTCAAACCAATGTTTTTGACAACAGTAAGTCAAAAGTCAAGAACAAAAGCCCAGAACAAAAAACTTGCAGTTTTAGAATCAAGTTTAGTAGTCTTCATCGAAATTAGAAAATCTTTAGATAATGGCTGAGGGTAAGACAAGAATGAAGTTATTCAATGTCGATAACGATCAGTGGAAGTCAAGATCACAGGGATAGATAAAAATTCGACCTTTGTGTGTGGGTCATATCAATATAACTCAAACAATTTTGATCCGATTTTAACCAAACTTGGTGGAAGGACTGAGGGTCAGCCAATAAGGAAATCTGTTGTTTTTGAGAAGGATAGGTCAATACTTTTCATCAACTTAAACGGATTTTATCCAATTTATACCAAACGTTGTGGAAGGGTTAAGGATTGGGCAATAATAGATGGATTTGATATTGAAAACAATCAAAGTTCAAGGTCACGTGGTAAGATCAAATTTCGACTCTTGTATCTGTGTGTAAAGAAATTAAAACAATCTGGATCTTATTTGAATCGAATTTGGTGGATGAGCTGCGTTTCCCCAAAGAGGCTGACCAGTCGTTTTTGTTAACGTTATCTCAGAGTTCATGATCACACAGCAAGTTCAGATTAAACATTTTTTTATTTTTCGATGTAGCCTACCCTTTGTGGAAGGATTCTTCTTTAAACAAGGAAAATGAGATCCAATTTTGAGAACAACTTGTCAAAGGTCCAGGATACAAAGAAAGGTCAATGGGAAAATATTATGTAAGAAATCTTGACCCGATGTGAACGGTTTTTGGTGGAACGGTTAAGGGTTGAGCAAGAATGAAGACATTGACACTGGACAAAATCATATACTCGGCTATCAGACCCACTTCTGGGTGTTGTGTTCCATTCTTTGGGTGCCCCTTCGTTTGTGTCTATATGATTATGTGTGTGTTGTTTTTATATCCTCGCTCGTGAAGCGACCTCAGATGTTTTGTTCTGGTTCGCCTGTCTACCCTTTTTTCCTTCTGTCTGAATGTGTGTGTGTGTGTGTGTGTGTGTGTGTGTGTGTGTGTGTGTGTGTGTGTGTGTGTGTGTGTGTGTGTGTGTGTGTGTGTGTGTGTGTGTGTGTGTGTGTGCGTTTTAAAAAACTAACTCAAATAGTTTTGATCCGAATTGATCCATTGGTCACCGTTACTTTGAACTGTCTGCTTGCATCCCTCCACCTTTACGACGGGCGCGTAGCACCTGTCTAGCAACAAACTCTCATCCCATTTCTGTCCAACTTTCTAATGCAATAGGTGACTGTTACATCCGGTCCTTCATTTATGCGACAGGTCAACTACGGAACTGTCTCCCTCTGTCTGTATTTCCTACTTCCTATGATCTCCAGTCTTTCAAACGCAGTGTGTCCAGGCATCTCGAAATGAACGGATCTTGAATTTGGCTCTCTTTCGTATTGTTTTTGTTTTTTTCTTGGAAGAAACGGTTTGCGCGCTCCTGGCCTTTGGTTCCATCTTCCTTGCATAAAAAGATATATATATATATATATATATATATATATATATATATATATATATATATATATATATATATATATGTATGCAAAGTAGATGGACTCTTTCAGACAAGGAGTACACCTGTTGTCTTAGAAACCAATAGGTCAAAGGTCAAGGTCACGAGGCAGGGTCAAATCTGACCTCAGAGTGGGTGTGAAAGCTCTCTCTCTCTCTCTCTCTCCGCCCTGTTTTCATCTCTCTTCCGTTGGTTGCAATTATATGCACCCCTCTGGTTTACTGCAGCAAACAACGTTAATAACTGTACTTCATCTGTATACTTTAGGTTACCCTGGCACGTCCACCGTCTCCTCTCTGTCATACGGTTACTGTCAACTGAGTCATGGTTGCAGTACAAGAAGCCAGAAATGTACGATGCTACAATGTACAGCTCTGATTACATTGCTTACTACGTCTGATACAAGGAACGTACAGTAGATTATAATACAGTTAACCTATGATGTGGAATAAAGTGTCAGATTTCAGAGTAACAGAGCTGCGACAGAATTGTACACGAATACAGAGCCGTTCGATGTTATGTTATCCTACAACATTATACCTTAAAGTTTTATATTAGCTCATAAATATCACAGATCTGTTTCTTCCATACATGTTATTTAGCTAAGCCTTTACTAATCTAATCCAACCATCCTAAGTCCTAACATCCTAGCCTAACCTACGACTAACCTAACGTATTATCCTTACCTAACATGACCTAGCTTAACCTAACCTAACCTAGACTTACATAAAACTGATTAAAGCTAATCTTCCTGGAAAAGGAAAAGTGGTCCAGTTGACTACAACACAAAAATTTGTCGCATCTCTATCGCCCCTCCTCCGTCCCAGGGCTGAATACTGGCCATTAGCACAGCCCGACCGGACCTATTGTAAGTTAACGGCCCCAAGACGCTGGTAACTACAGGCTCGTTCAACTTGATCCAGCCAGGGAACTCATTCTCAGTATGTATTGTTTGACATCATAATTTCATCTGACAACAGGACAATTTTGGCTGGATATGGATGAGGTGGATTATTAGAATGATATTTAACCCTCTTGAATAAAAGAATATTATGGTAGCATGATAGAAATGTGGACGACGCCATCGTTTTTAGCTTGTTAATTGTTCACAGCGATAATTCCACCTGTCGGCTGTGGACCTAAATTGGATCAGGATGAGATGGAAGATCTTTAAAAAACTTAATGCACTGACTACGACAGCTTCTTTTTACTTGCATCCCGAGACGCCTGGTATGACAAAGTGAAGCATTTTTATATTCTTATTGATCTTCATGAAAGAAATTAAGAAGTTTCAGTTAAGCCTTTACCAAGTCCATACCATTGTACATACTTACCAAACCAATATTCGTTGGTTATCTACCCTTATTCTGTTTCACCACTGAACACCATCCCAGCCATTCCATTATGCCCAACCAACCGTTTTTCTTTCCTTCACTCTACATAGACTTTATCAGAAATCCTCCCACCTTCAATGCTGCGCCCCATATGAGTACAAATACCATGTTTATAGTGTGTATGCACCCTGCCTTGTTTCACGAATCATCATCATTCCAGCCCATCCTATCCACTCCTCTCCCCTCATCCCACACATTTTTTACGCTCACACATAACCCTCAGTTTCTTAGTAACTAAAGAACCAAGCAAACGTCGATTCTGCACCTGACTTTGGAACCCTATTACTCCTACATGATGGCCGTTTCATTTCTACTGGTCAATTAACCGCGTGGCCATAATGGATGTCTTTGAGTCACAAAGAATCTCCCTTTCCCTCTCCGTCTTTCCTCCTTCGTTCTCTTCGATTACCCTCCACCTCTTATTCACTTGCCTTCTTTGTCGCTTAAGTTTCCTCCTTTCCATTCTCCTGCTAATCCTGAAGTGTAATAATTCCATTTCATTCTCTCATTCACATGTTAGACATTAAGTATAACCCATGTTTAACCTTCCTGGAACTTGTAAATCTAATGGATTCTTTCCCTTCTCCCTTTTCTTCTCTATATCTCTTTCCTCCCTCCTTCCTTTTTTCCCTTTTCCCATCCCTTCTCATCCATTCTCTCACTCCTCTCTTCATTTCTCTTTCATTCTTTTTCATTCATCCTTCCTTTCTCATTCCCTCTTTCTCTCCCTTGCTTTTCCTCTTTTCCCTCCCACGGTGTCTCATGAACAATATATGTATGTACTGCAGAAAGGAAAGGTGGGTGTATCAAGACCTTCCTCTTTCCTTTCCTATTCTCATATTCATTGGTCACACCTGTAGCTTATACTGTATTTTATTTCATAAAGGAGATAGAGTAGCCATTGGCAATAAGTCTCATGTTATCTAAAGTTCTTTTGTAGTCTTTCTCATCTTCCAGTGTTTCAGCCGCCCCTCTATTTTTGTTCTTCGTCTCCCGTAGTCCCTTTTACTCTTCCCTCCCCTTCCTTTCTTTCTCAAGAAGATGATTAAACTCTCTAGAATATTGCCAGGTTTCCTATCTCTATACTTTAAACACAATCGGGAATTAAACATGAATATTTTTTCATCCAAACTGGTATCCGCGCTCAGATCACCCTAACCTTCATATCTGCAGGTTGTGAATTGTACAGATCTGGAGTACTCGTACTCTCAAGCTTCAGCTTAATCTCACTCCAGGCGGCTTACAGTATGCTTTATGATATAAACTGGATTAACTTTATCTCACTCCAGGCGTCTTACAATATGCCGCATGATTTAATCTGGATTAGCTTTCAGATGATGTGCTTCCCCATTGGATCAAGGGGAGATAGTACAGGAACTGTACCTATGTTGCTATTGCTTTCACTGTTGTTTCAAAAACCAAACAGCATGTCATATAATTCTACATCACACTATAAGGTGGCGGTTAGCAGCGACCATCATTCACTCACTTGATGTAGTGCTCTTTCTGTGTCTGCCCACCTGTTTTCCTCTTTTTCTCCTCCTTCCTGTCACTTTTTACTAATTTTCTATCCTCTTCAGATTCCTTTACGCTGAGTGACAAGCCTAATGGCTTCCTTCAACCATTTACAACAGTGGACGGTAACCATTTAACCAGGAACGGGATGATGTGGAGCCTTCTATGGTGCACCTATTAAATGGATGTAGAGACGCAAAAGCGGCGTCCGCACAAGAACAAAATCTTTACAGTTCCTCTCGCCTTGCTGTCTGCCGCAGGGAAGCATCGATTCACTGCACAACGGACCTGCGGTGGTGGTTGCTTGCTGTGGTTGATGGGTTTGCTCGCCCAGATAGATGGGGGTTACACAACAACATTAACTACATCATCGTAATATGTGAGATTATCCGGTTTCAGGGAAAGGGATACAGAGGTGGTGGGTGGTGGTGAAGTGGGTGGAGAAGTGATCGGCTGTTAGAAATGACGCAAATGTAATCTCAGTTTAGGGCAGGAGGCACCTTGATTTGAAATTTGTTAATACAGTCTTCACTGATCTTCCACAAGACCCACCGATACGTCGTAAATACCCTTTCGTTAATACCACCACACCAGTACTGAATAACACAGCTCTTGCATGTACTCAGTACGGACAGCAGGCATTAATGCAGAGGCAGTGGGATGTGAAGATATGTGACACAGAGGATTATTGAGTCTCAGGAAAGCGTTTGTCAAGTCGGTGTCACAGTCTTACACATAAAACAAAGCAAAAATAACAACAACAAAGTAGCTAGAGGTGGTGGGATGGAGGATTGTGAGGATGAAACACCCTACAAAGTTGCTGAAAGGTGCCATTCTGCCATGAATATATAATGATACGAATAATAATAATTCTGTACTGAGACCCTGCTGCTTAGACAGCTCCAGACAGGCATGTGATATAAACATGTCTTAATTTATGTTGTAACACACAGTACGGATATGGCCTTGGCTACATCACAGTAACTTCACCCATTCAAGCACAGGCCACCAGAGTCCATTCCAGATTTTTTTTTTTTTTTTTTAAATATTTTCAGTCCTGTGATGTATTTTCTATTTAAAGCATGCTACCTACAGTATATTTTATTGCACCCGCGCATGCGGTTGAGAAGGATAACTGTGACTCGGCCACCGCGCGCGTGTGTGTGTGTGTGTGTGTGTGTGTGTGTGTGTGTGTGTGTGTGTGTGTGTGTGTGTGCGCACGAACAAGATAAATCGAACAGCTTGATCAGAACTTCGTAGAAATGTTGAAGATCACCTACGAGGAAGACCCATTGTTGTTTAGAATAATAATGGGTCCAAAGCTACACAGCAAAATAAACTTGAGGAGTTATGATGTGATTTGTACCCAACTTGGTACAAGTACTGGGAGTACCACAGGAATGAAGGTAATAATATTGAGAATAATCAGACAAAGGTCACCGTCACAGAGCAAGTTCAGAGTTCGACCTGTGTTTGTGTATGAACAAAATGGTTAAAACAGTTTTGGTCTGATCTGAACCAAACTTGGTGGAAAAACTGAGGGTCAGCCACGGGACTGACAAACTGTTTTTGAAAACTAAGTCAGGAGTCTAGTACACGAGACAAGGTCACTTTAAGCTGTTTTTATGTGATTTAGAACAAACTTTGTGAATGGCTTGAGGGTGTCAAGGATGAAGGAATTCCATTCGTAGAACAATTACTTAAAAGTAACAGCAAAGTCAAGGAGTTGATTTAATTACAGCCAGACTTATTAGCACAGCTGTGGGTCAGCCATGGATAAGGAGATTGGATTTCTAAAACAATCAGTGGAAGGACATGGACTCAAGGCAGGCTTAACTTGAATAGTTTTAATCCGATCTGAACTAATGTTAGTGGAAAGTTGAGGGTCGTGAAAGGATAAAGGAAATGGAATCTGCAAACAGTGAATGGAAAGTCAATTTCACTGGACAAGCTCAAGTAAGTCTTTTTTTTTTTCTTATGGGTCCGACTCTGGGCAAAGGCGTCAGGGACTATCCCAAGGCCCAGTAGTCCTCCTACACATTTCCACATGTCACCACTTGGGCACTAACGCCCACCGTCCATACTCAACACATGCTAGGGCTGTCTCATACAGGACTGGTGTACTTTCACTAGCGGGGGTATTTTTACGACATGTCGGACAGTCTTGTGGTAGATCAATAAAGTCTACTTTATACGAAATTCAAATCCACAAACTGCTCCCTGTCCCAGCCGGGATTCGATCCTGGTTCCATTAGGACTCCAGGCCGCCTCTCTACCGATTCAGCCCCCTCCTTCCCCATAATAGATTAATTACAAGACGAAGATGTTGCAATATCCGAATGCTCTCTCATGCTCAACGTAGAACACACCTTAATATTGAAGGATTGAGTGGAGATTTTATCTGACTCCTACAGTTCGAAATATACACCATCGGACTGACAGGAGGTATAAAAGAACAACGACGATGGAATAGTAGGACGTGGTGCACAAGGCAAGCCGAAAAAGGTGGGTCTGATAGTAATGTGGTGGAGTTATCCAGGCGATTATCCAGCCTAAGCAGTACTGCGTCAGTTAGGAAGAGTTACTGTTGTTTTATCACCATTATCATCATTCAAACACTGGTATATGCAGCACAGGACAAGATAAATAAATTTATGATGATGTTCATGCACCCCTAACGCAGTCTCTAGTTGCCTCGTCATAATCTTCTGCAATACGACAACGTAGATTCTTGATATTTTCAGAAGATAATGTTTAGCTTTGGATAAAGGTTTCGATCTGGTGAGATTATACTGTATTATATGTATATCCTTATTTACCTCATCACTACAAGAAGTTTACCCCAAGCTGAAAAAATATAATCTGAAAACAGCAAGTATAATCCAGTGAAATGTGTCGTCTGGTTCTCGTGTGAGGGGAATCAGAAGATGTATAGGGAATTATCAGGTCTGGCATCGGCATTGCTGTCCGGTTACTCTGGCTAGATATTGGTAGTTCTCTCTCTCTCTCTCTCTCTCTCTCTCCTACTCAGCACTCAAGTAGTTGTAGTAGTAGTTGTTCCCTAGGCAGTCTGGCCGAACAGCCCCGAGTCCATTAGGAAGGCCATGGCCGAGACCGGGCTTTCCCACAGAGCTCTCAAAGAGTGTATGTTGTGTTGTTGGCGTAGGTGATTGTGTGCAATGCAGTCTTCCATAATGTGCTTAATAGTATGGGGTGCTGTGTTGCATCCTGGACAGGCATCAGCGACGGAGTCATCCAGCCTCTTCTGGTAGCTTAAGAGGGCTGGATGGTGCCCACATCTCAGCCTGGCCAGGTGGACCCTGTCCTCACGAGGAAGATAGGATTCAGAAGGGTGGATGTCAGGAGGCCGTGCATGCAGCTGTGTGTTGTCTTTAAGTGACTGAATGGAGTGGCGAGTGATCTGAGTGTGGATATGCTTCTGGAAGCTGGTCTGAGGTGGGCGAGGGGGGAGAGATGACAGTATTTGTGTATGGTATCGTGTGCTGGGTGTTGTTTTGATGTTCCTTGGTGTGGGTGGATATGCTGCCATGTACTGTAGTGGATGTTGTGGGTTTGTGGAGGCTGCAGCAAGAAACTGGGTGCCTCTCATGTCTAGGTGATCCTTGACTTTGAGGACTTTGGTTTCTTGATGTAGGTGGTCTGTGGGTGTAGTAGCTGTGCAGCCTGTGATTATTTTTAGAGTCTTGTTCTGTATGGTCTGTAGAGTGTTGCAGTGTGTTTTGGTCAGGTTAGAAGCCCAGGCAGGGCTTGCATAGTTCATCACTGAACGTATGTACGTATGTATTGTTTGTATAGTGTGGTGGTAGTTTCTTTGTTGTGTCCGAATGTTGTATGGGCAAGTGACCTCAAAGCATTGAGTCTTGGTGTTAATTTATTTTTAATGTTTGTGATATGTTGTTTAAATGACATTGATGTATTGTATGTTACACCAAGGATTGTGTGTGTGTGTGTGTGTGTGTGTGTGTGTGTGTGTGTGTGGTAGGGGAGTGTTGTTTATGGTGAGGTGTGGGATGTGACTGTGTTCTGCTGTCCAGTTTGTGAGAAGAGTCACTGTAGATTTGGCTGGGGCTATTTTGAGCCTGTTTGTGGTGAACCATTCGTGTAGTGTGTTAAGGTAAGGTTGAATGATGTGTGCAGCTGTGTTTGCGTTTTGATGCGTACATGTAAGTGTTATATCATCTGCATAGGAAGCTATGTGTATCTGTGGTGTGTGGGGTGTGGGTACGTCGTGCATGTATAGATTAAAGAGTGTAGGGGACAAAACAGATCCTTGGGGGACGCCGTTTGTGAAGTTACTGATGTTAGAAGACTGACTGGCAAAAGTTACGTGCACATCTGCCTACTAAGTAGTTTGCCAGCCATCTTTTTGTGTTATTGTGCATATTTGTGTTGAGTATTTTGTTTGTGAGGTTGTGGCGGGGGATGGCATCAAAAGCTTTGCTAATGTCTAGTGTGACTAAGAGTGTTCTGTGTGGTGGCCTAGCTGAATTCATGCCACCGAAAACTCTCTGTGTAAGGTCTGTAAGAAGGGTGTTTGTGGAGTGTAGTGGCCTAAAGCCATGTTGTGACTGGGCTAGGGGAATGTGAGGTGTGACTAGTTGTAGTACCAGTCGTTCAGCGACTTTATAGGGGGTGCAGAGGAGTGTGTTGGGGCGATATGATAAAGGTAACGTGGGGTCTTTGTTGGGTTTAGGAATAGTGATGATATTGCCATGCTTCCAGATGTTGGGTATCATGTTGTGTGAGTAGCTGTAGTTTGATATGTTGGTGAGTGCTTGTATGCCTTGTGGTCCTAGGTGTTTAAGGTGAATGTTGCTTATGTTGTCTGGTCCACAGGCAGATGAGTGCTTGAGGTTGTTAACGATGTGCTTCGTCTGGTTGTAAGTGAAAAATGTGTAATCTGGGTCTGTGGGGAACTGTCTCTTACGTCGGATGATACGTCGGTCTTCGGGATGGGGGTTTAGATGGCCGACTTGTGAAAAGTGATTGATGAGAGTGTTTGCTTGTTGTTTGTTTGAGGGTATAATGTCTGTTGTTGTGATGGCAGCGTGTGATTGTGTGGTGTTGCTGTTGGAAAGTGTAATGCTGTTTAGTGTTTTGTAGAGTTTGCTGATATTTGTTTTGTGGTCAAGTGTTTGGAGGTAATTTTTCCAGTTTAGTGTTTGCTGTTCTGATACTTTATTGTTTATCTGAGTGTTGAGTTCTTGTATTTGTTGTATGGTGTCTTGTGTATGGGGTGTTGGGGAGTGTCGCAGTGTGTCCCGTTGTCTGATGAGGCCTTGAATTTCTGGTGTGAAGTTGGGGTTGTGTCTCTTTCTGTTGCCTCTAGGGATGTGTCTTTTTTCTGCGTTTTGTATGACTGTATTTAAAGTGTGCACAGCGGTGTTGATGTTTGTGATAGGTGTACTGTTTAGTGTTTCGAAATGTTGTTCTGTTTCAGTTACAAAGGCCTCCCACTTGGCTCTCTTATAATTAGTGTATGTGTGTTTGTGGCCAGCTGGGGTGATTCTGGTTTTGGTAGTGATGATGATTGGGAGGTGATCAGAACCTAGGGTTTTGACCACTCTCCATGATGTAGTGGGGGCGAGGTTTGGGGAGCAGAAGGTGATGTCTGGAGATGATGGGAGGAAGACGGCTTGGTGTGGGATATGGGTATGTTGGTCTAGACTGTTTAGTATGAAAAGATGATCTGTCTGGGATTGTAGTACCAGCCCTCTGTCTGTGTCAGGGTTGTTGACATGCCAGGCCGACGACTTGGCGTTGAAATCACCACCCAGGATGATGTTGGGTATGTTAGTGATGTGGTGTATCTGTGGAGAGTAATTGTGTGGTACTGTGGGGGACGATTTGGGGGGGTAGGTATGTGTTAGCGATTGTTATGTGTGATTTGTTACCAGTGCGTATTTTAATTGATTGTGTTTCTGTTGTGGTGTCATGTGCGGGGAGAAGTGACTTTGTGTGTGCACTTGTATCTGCAAAGTTGATGGATTTGTGTACCAGGGTGATGAGTCCACCGCCACCGCCGTCGGTCCTGTCTTGTCGAATGGTGGTGAAGTTATGAAATGTCGGTGTTTTCTGGGCTCTGTGTAGTTTTGTTTCTTGTAAGATGGCAATGTGTATGTTCTGTTGTTTGATGAATTGTATGAGTTCATGTATTTTGGTGTTTATGCCATCTATGTTTAACTGAAGGATGTTTATGTTGTGTGTGCGATGTGTGTCAGCTGCTGCAGCACTGGGGGAAGGTGGTATGGGTGAGGGGGAAGGGGTAGGAGGAGGTTGTGATGGAGGTAAGGGTTGAGGTGGATTAGGATGGGTTGGAATGGGAGGAGTTGAGGGACTGGATGGTGTGGGAAGGGTCGGTGGGTTTGGCTGTGGAAGTGTGAAGGAAGTAGGAGTAGGATTGGAAGGGGGGTTGATGGGTGGGGGGAAGGAGCATATGGAGCAGGTCCAGGTGGTTGTGTAATGTTTTCTGAATGCAAGTGTTGTGCAGGTGTAATGGGTCCAGTTCTTGCAGGAGTTGCACTGAACTGAACCCTTTGTCTGTCGGCTCGACGTGATAGGTTTTGAGCATGTTGGACATATGTATTTGTTGGTGGGTCCTGGATTGCTCTCAATGTCCCCGGGTAGAAGAAGTCGTCGAGAAATGACAGCCGGGGAGTCATTTCTCGGTGTAGAAAAAACGGTGTTGTTGTGTGTGTTGTGTAGGGAGATGTGGTACTTGCCCGGGCGACCGAAGCCACTCCCAGGTACTCGAGCCCGGTGAGGGGCCGAGGGGGTTTGCGGTGGTTTGGCCCCCATGCTGTCCTCCTCTTCTCTTCGACAGCCTCTGGGGGGTAGACCCACGACGAAGACACCACCGCTTCAGGTCCTCAGCACTCAAGTTAATGAGTTTTATTTAATACCAGTCATAACTCAGTGGCCTTGGTCACCCCACCCTCACCATGCAATTATATTTTACCTAAGTTTTAACTTCATATCTTTCGGATTGTATTTTCCCTGAATTTCACCCTCTTTCTAAATTATACGATTTATGTTAATCAGTCTGCTAGTCCACTATTTACGTTCATGTTTCAATCTTTCACATTATTATCCGAGGACCTAATACAATGAACCCTTCTTTCCTTACACAGTCCTCTAAAATAAGCGTGTTAATCACTAGGACAAGGACACACCGTCAGCCTGACAGGATTCGTTTGACTCCTTAGTCATCAATACCGGTACATAATTGCCGCCGGTACAATGCACACAGACAGACGCACGAAAAACTCTCATTCTCATTCAGCTGCCCAAGGTCCTCGACTTCATCTTCGGGAAAAGAACGAGTATTTATCTTAATCTATCTATCCATATGTCTATCTATTCATTTCTCTTCATCAGTCTATCTATCTATCTATCCGTCTATATATGTCTATCTCTTCATCTGTCTATCTATCCGTCCAATAACCTATATATTTTACCCTCTCTATCTATATCTAAAGCCAGACACCTTAATCCAGTAACGGGTGATGGGGAGGAGGTTGAGGATGATGGGGAGGAGTTGAGGATGATGGGGAGGAGGTTGAGGATGATGGGGAGGAGGTTGAGGATGATGGGGAGGAGGTTGAGGATGATGGGGAGGAGGTTGAGGATGATGGGGAGGAGGTTGAGGATGATGGGGAGGTGGTTGATGATGATGGGAGGGGGTTGAGGATTATGGAAAGGAGGCTGAGAGGTGTTGAATTTTTACAAAACTGATTTTTATCAAGCATCTAATAACTTATTTTATTATTTCTTTTTCAATTTCTTTTTTACAAGCTAGACGTTAGACATATATAATAAGGGCAGGTCCACAGGCAATTCCAATCGATAACACGACACGAAGGCAACTCATTAATTACATCCCAAATTCATCACAGTGACGCCCCACACGTATGTTGCGACAAGTAATATTAAAGCCTTGGAAAATTAAGAGAAAAAAAATGCAGAATTGCTTAGTGTAAACGCTTAGAATGATCGCGACGACTGCACTGAAAAGTGACATTCCAGGCCTTGACCTACTCGCACCTGAGTGTCAAAGAGCCAACCTACGCCGATCCGACCTATACTGACCTGACCCTCGACGCCCCTCTCAACTCCACCAATACCAACTTCAACGCCACCCTCAACGCCCCTCTCAACTCCTTCAGCGCCTTCAACACCATCCTCAAGCATCCCCACAACTCCAGCTTGGACTGGAGTGAGAGCAACAGGCGGCGGAGTAGCCCGAGTAGCTGGGGAAGAGTTAGGGTGTGTGGGGGAGATGAGGGGGAGAGAGGATGAGGGAAACGATCCCGGGAAAAAGGCACTCCCGGGTCTGAAAAAACGAAGAGCCACGGGTCTGAAAAAAAAGAAGATCCTCGGATCTGAAAAAAAAAAAAAAAAGAAGAGCTCCGGGTCTGAAAAAGGGAAGAGACCCGGGTCTGAAAAAAGAAAGGACCAGTTTCCAAAAAAAGGAAAAAATGAAGGGACCTGGGTCAGAAAAAAGAAGAGACACGGGTCTGAGAAAAAGAAGAAACCCGGGTCTGAAAAGAATAAGGAGACCCGGATCTGAAAACAATAGAGAGACTCGGGTTAGAAAAGAAGTAGAGACCCGGATCTAAAAAAAAAGAAGAGACCGGGTCTGAAAAAAAGAGGAGACCAGGGTCTAAAAAAAAAAAAAAAAAAAAATGGGGTCTGACAAAGAAAAGAAGTGAACCGGGTCTGAAAAAAACAAGAGACCCGTGTCTGAAAAAAAACGAAGACCCGGGTCTGAAATAAAGAAGAGACCCGGGTTTCAAAAAACAAGAAGAGACCCGGGTATGAAAGAAATGGAGAGACCTGGGTCTCAGAAAACAAGAGGAGACCAGGGTCTCAAAAAACAAGAGGAAACCCGGGTCCGGAAAAGCAAGAAGAGACCCGAGTTAAGAGAAAAAAGAACAGACTCGGGTCTGGAAAAAAATAAGAAGAGACCCGGGTCCGGAAAACAGAGACCAGGGTTTGGGAAAAAGAGACCTGAGTCCGGAAAAAAGAAGAGACCCGGGTCCGGAAAATAAGAGACCCGGGCCCGCAAATAAAGGAAGAAATCCCGATGTGGAAAAAAAGGAAGAGATCCCGGTCCGGGAAAAAAAGCAGAGATCCGGGTCCGGGAAAAACGAGGAGACCCGGGTCTGAAAAGAATAAAGAGACCCGGGTCCGAAAAAAAGAAGAGGTCTGAAAAAAAGAAGAGACCCGGGTCTCAAAATAACAAGACGAGACCCGGGTATAAGAAAAAATGAAGAGACCTGGGTATGAAAAAATGAGGAGATCCGGGTATAAAAAAAGAAGAGACCCGGGTCTCAAAAAACAAGAAGAGACCTGGGTCCGGAAAAAAAAGACCCTGGTCCGGAAAAACGAAGAGACCCGCGTCCGGAGAAAAAGAGACCCGGGTCTGAATTAAAAAGGAAGAGATCCCAGTCCGGGAAAAAAGGAAGAGATCCGGGTCCGAAAAACAGGAAGAGAACCGGGTCCGAAAAAAACGAGGAGACCCGGGTCTGAAAAGAATAAAGAGACCCGGGTCTGAGAAAAAGAAGAGACCCGGGTCTGAAGAAAATAAGACACCCGGGTCAGAAAAAAGGGACCCGTTTCTGAAAAACAGAGGAGACCCGGGCCTGAAAAAAAAAGAGACCTGGGCCTGAGAAAAGAAGAGACCCGGGTCTGAAAGGAATAAAAAGACCCGGATCCGGAAAAAAAGAAGAGACCCGGGTCTGAAAAGAGAAGGGACCCGGGTCTGAAAGGAATAAAGAGACCCGGGTCTGAAAACAAGAGACCCGGGTCTGAAAACAATAGAGACCCGGGTCTGAAAACAATAGACCCGGGTCTGAAAACAATAGAGACCCGGGTCTGAAAAGAATAAAGAGACCCGGGTCTGAAAAGAATAGAGACCCGAGTCCGAGAAAATGAAGAGACCCGGGTCTGAAAGGAATAAAGAGACCCGGGTCTGAAATCAATAAAAAAAAACCCGGGTCTGAAAAGAACAAAGAGACTCGGGTCCGAGAAGAACAAAGGGACCCGGGTCTGAAAAAAAATAGAGACCCGGGTCTGAAAAGAATAAAAACCCATGTCTGTAATCATATCAACTTTTTTTCATTCCAGTCTCTGTCCTGCATTCGTTATAGTTTTTTTTTTTCGTGTTTCTTACTCATTGTTTTTTTATTTTACTATTTCTTTCTTTCCCAGTTTGTTTCTTTTGCCACATTTCTTCTCTCTTTTTTCCTTTCTATTTTATACGTGTATTACATCATCACATACTACAAGACGTGAAGTAAGGTTAACATTTTCAGTAGTAATCTGCACCACCATCACCATCATTACCACCTTCACCACCATCACCATCATTACCACCTTCACCACCATCACCATCATTACCACCTTCACCACCATCACCATCATTACCACCTTCACCACCATCACCATCATTACCACCTTCACCACCATCACCATCATTACCACCTTCACCACCATCACCATCACCAACATAACCACCTTCACCACCATCACCATCATTATCACCTTCACCACCATCACCATCATTACCACCTTCACCACCATCACCATCATTACCACCTTCACCATCATCACCATCATCATTTCCACCTTCACCACCATCACCATCATTACCACCTTCACCACCATCACCTTCACCAACATAACCACCTTCACCACCATCACCATCATAACCACCTTCACCACAATCACCATCATTACCACCTTCACCACCATCACCATCATTACCACTTTCACCACCATCACCAACATAACCACCTTCACCACCATCACCATCATTACCACCTTCACCACCATCACCATCATTACCACCTTCACCATCATTACCACCTTCACCACCATCACCAACATTACCACCTTCACCACCATCACCATCATTACCACCTTCACCACCATCACCATCATTACCACCTTCACCACCATCACCATCATTACCACCTCACCACCATCACCATCATTACCACCTTCACCACCATCATCATCATTATCACCTTCGCCACCATCACCATCATTACCACCTTCACCACCATCACCAACATAACCACCTTCACCACCATCACCAACATAACCACCTTCACCACCATCACCATCATTATCACCTTCGCCACCATCATCATTACCACCTTCACCACCATCACCATCATTACCACCTTCACCACCATCACCATCATTACCACCTTCACCATCATCACCATCATCATTTCCACCTTCACCACCATCACCATCATTACCACCTTCACCACCATCACCTTCACCAACATAACCACCTTCACCACCATCACCATCATAACCACCTTCACCACAATCACCATCATTACCACCTTCACCACCATCACCATCATTACCACCTTCACCATCATCACCATCATTACCACCTTCACCATCATTACCACCTTCACCACCATCACCAACATTACCACCTTCACCACCATCACATCATTACCACCTTCCACCATCACCATCATTACCACCTTCACCACCATCACCATCATTACCACCTCACCACCATCACCATCATTACCACCTTCACCACCATCATCATCATTATCACCTTCGCCACCATCACCATCATTACCACCTTCACCACCATCACCATCATTACCACCTTCACCACCATCACCATCATTACCACCTTCACCACCATCACCATCATTACCACCTTCACCACCATCACCATCATTACCACCTTTACTTTCATCATCATCATCATCAATTTTAAACAAATACCTTTAATTTTATCAAGACTAACTTACATCACCACCACCATCAAAATCACACAACATTCACCACCATCACTACCTCTACCATTTGCTGCATGAGATCAAACCCACAAATACATTTCAGTTCAGCAACATAAGCTACAAGAGAGGTAGAAGGGTAGATGAAGGAACGTAGAGCTGCCTGGGACTACTACAGGTGTACAGAGTTAACACCTTTACCATTTACAGCTCATTCATTTTCTTCCCTCCCCCCTTTCCTTATTTCTTTGCTATTTTTTTACGTCTTATTTCATCCTTTTCTCCTTTCACACTTTCTTTTCTCATTTTTTTTTTCTTACACCATCTACGTTCCTTATTCGTCTCATCTTTTTCCCCTTTTATTTTCAGTTCTTCTTCGCTTGTTTCTCTCCTACTTCTTCTCTTTTCTTTCTTCATTACTTTACAGCAGGAAAGCAACGTGAGAAGTAGGAGCCAAGATGGAGTTAGGTGGAGCGGCCTGAGATTCTAACAAACGTGTCTCGAGTTCCAGCCTGCCTGAGTCTTAGGTTCATTATAGTTCTTTGTCATTCTGTTTTTGTCTATTCTCCTTTTTCTCTTTGTATATCCTTGTTTTGCTCAGTGTTCTTCTTTTGTGTGTTTCCTTTTGTTTTCCTCATTGTCAGTCATGTTAAATCTTTTCTCCTCTCTTCTTATAATCTTTTTCATTTTACTTTTGCCTATCTATATCCCATCCATTTTGAGTTTCTTTTAGTTTTCATGGATTCTTAATCTTGTATAATTTCCATTTTCTACCGTTGTGTACTTTCTCGCTTTCTACCTTTTTCCCTGTTTTTCTTTTTTTTTTTTTTTTGTTTCATTCTCCCTTATATTACAGCATCACAGCTTACAAGAGAAAGAGGAAGGGAGATGAAACAGGGTTTATTCATTAAGAGAAGACTATTGTACATCACCACCACCATCACCATCATCATCAGTATAATCCATAGACATCTCTATTCTCATTAAACTAAGCTTCATCACCCTCACCACCATCACAACTACCATTATCATCATAGTCATCATCATCATCATCATCACTGCCACCAGTCTTTTCACCTCCATAGAGTTCAGCGCTATATTACAGCATCACCAGCTACAGGAGAGGCAGGAGGCGAGATGCAGTAAGGTGGAGCGGCCTGGGACTCTACTACAGGTGTACTGAAGTCAAACCTAAGAATATCCTCTGCTCTTCTTTTCTCTCTTTCTTCTCTTATCTCTTTCTTTCCTCTTCTTCCTGGTTATTCCTCGTCTTTTTCTTT
Source organism: Coenobita brevimanus (assembly GCF_032717465.1). Lineage (NCBI taxonomy): Eukaryota > Metazoa > Arthropoda > Malacostraca > Decapoda > Coenobitidae > Coenobita > Coenobita brevimanus. The sequence continues at coordinate 20,798,413 of NC_136987.1, read as the reverse complement.
TATCTTTCTCCTTTTCTTTGCTTCAACCCTACTCATTCTTTCAGCATTTCCTGCTGTCGTTCATCGGTTTCTTTTATTTATCCATTTCTCATTTTTTCTTAAACAGAATGACGTTCAGTCGGTCTGTATAAAATAATCAAATTTAACCTAAGTTACGAGATGATACATGTCGAAAGTCTCTTTGTGAATCTTACGTTGGCTTACGTTTACGGCATGTTTAGTGTACAGTTTCTCTCTCGCTCTCTCTCTCTTCCACACTAGAGAATTTATTTTGAAAAGCTACATAATAAAAATCGCTTTGTGTATCTCAGGGTGACTCACACAACACATATAGGCATAGTCATATACTGTAACTAGTCGATGAATTCTAGCTGGGTTATCAGACACTATATCACTTGTTGATAACCAATTTATGTTGCTTATTACAGCATCCTCAATTCATTCATATTACTTTTTTTTACTCTCGGACCACGTCACTTGCATTATATTATTGGCTCCACTTGACTGTTGATAAACTTTTATTGCCTCCACATGGCTATTGATAAACTATTCATAGCAGAAGAGGTTAAGGAAATTTGTTTCCTTTCATGCTGAGACGTTTCTGTCGGAGTTAGGAAAACAAGGCGAAGGATACCATTGACTGTCACACACAATCCTGCACTATTGTAAGGAAAAGAAGAAATATTTACGGGGGAGGCTGAGGGGCGAAACTCGGGATTCCCTCCCTTCCATAAACTCCAGTCCGCGTGAACGTTTACTACTGTACATAATTTTGTGTGCCTACGTAAAAACTATGACAGTTTTCTCTGGGGGGCAGTTCCCCCTATGGGGTGTGGCTATCGGGGGTCCTAACCTGTCTGAAACATAGCCTTGGTAAACATCTAATGGCATGCAAAATCTCGTGCTCCTAGGTTTAAAATCATGATCGTGCAAAAAGACTGACAGGGACCCCGGGGGTCAGCATGGCCTTTGGGAGTCTCACCTTGCCTATAATGTGGCATTAGTCTCCCTGACCCCCTCCCCCAGCACGTGAGGGGTGGTCATCAGGAGTTCCACCCGCCTAAAACGTGGCCTGGGTAAACGTATCAATATGCAAAATTTCGTGTTCCTAGGTTAAAAATTATGGCATGGAAACAATGGCTTTGTCGGGACCCCCGAGGGCTGCCCCACCCCCGTTAGGGGCAACCCTAGGTGGTTCCACCCTTCTCAGTGTGTGGTCGGGTGATCATTTATCAATATGCAAACTTTCATGTTCTTTGGTTAAAAAATTTGGCCGTGCTTAACGACCTCGGCCAAGAACACCAGGGGCGGCCCACTCGTTCGGGGTTGCAGGAGCTTTCGGTGTTCCACCATACTTTTAAATGGCGCGAGTGACTTTCAACCGTTATGAACATATTCGTGTTGTTAGGTAGAAATCTGGCCATGCCTAGCGGGTCTGGGTAGGATACTGATATCCAGGGGCTTTTACCCCCACTGAGAGGATGTCTGCCATTGTCAAAATCTTTTTTCTCTACACTCCACCCATAAGACCTTGATCCCATTCTGTAGGAAAGTACAGTGAATCAGTAAGGGAGTAAGTGAGGGAGGGAGGAAGTGACACAGTTACTGAGAAGCACTATGTTCTACCGTCCCTGTGAGTGCAGCAAAATACCTGTACATCGGAAGAATATTCTAAAATATAACATCATCACACTGACGGAGTAAGTATTGTCATAGCCAGCATCAATAATAATGTATAAGGGGACGTATTAGTCTCTCTGGTTTATTCTTAATACATCTGTAATAAAGCAGGTGTGCATTGTGAAGTTTCTTCCACTGCATTCAGAGAAAACATGGAACTGCATACCCAGTCCTGCGATATGTAGACCGATTTTGTTGAAATCCATATGTTCACATTGCCCTATTTCTGATCGGTTTTATTTATGGTCGGGGGGTCTGACCCCTCCAATAAACACTGGGGATTCGCGCTCACCAAATATCGTTTTATGAATGAGAGTTCGTTGTACAACAAATACTAAGATATCAATGTCATAACTATCCTTCTTTCACTATTTCTGAGGGTTTTTAATTAGGTAAGAAGGTGCTGACCCCTTTAAAAGCAAGGATTAGAAAATTTATATAGCGGAACCTTTCCAGTAACCAAACGAGCTCACATGGGAAGTTTCAAGAGTCCATTCCACAGCATATTCTAAGATATCAAAGCCATATCTGCTTTTCTTTCAGTATTTTATGAGAATTTTTAATTTGGCTATGGGGCTGACTCCTAAAAATCATGGTTGAAAAATTGCATATAGTGGAAGACCTTTCCTGGAACCGGACGAACTCACCTGGGAAGTTTCATTCAGATCCATCAAATACGAGAGGAGTAGTTAAAACACACACACACTAGCGCTACAGTATAGGGCGCTTTGCCAAAAATGATGCTATCCCGTTTTGCAGGATTGATAATTTATCAATGAAAGGCCTCTCACATTGAAGGAGTTACATAGGGCTGTATCTAACACCCCCAACTGAAACTAATTCTCTTAAACTGAACAATCTGGTCTGGGGAGAGCAAGACAACAGTCATCGGACTAAAGGAAATGAAGGATATTAGATAATAATTTATTGCTGGGGAAGAGGTTTCACAAAATCTCCAAATCCAGCGGGAAAATTAAGATTTGCTATCATGGCAGATATATGAGAATATTTAGTGTATCATGAATGCTTTGTATCAGCGGTTATGGTTAATGAAATGGATCACAGAATATATTAATACTGACTCCATTCATACCAGTAATCCAGTGAAGTTGTTCACATATCCAGTGTTAGGAGGGGAACCCTGTGAACTCTCGGATTGCAAGCCCACCACACTAGTTACTCAAATGATTACAGCTTACCAGCCTGACATGTATAAACAAAGGATCGGTACTGATGCACAGCTTGACTGCATTATTATCAGGTACATCGGTTACCAACATCTACGATTTATATGCCTCTGAACACACTAATCAATGCAGCAAACCCTGTCCACTAGATCACCACCCTCTCCCCATCCACTCCACGGGTGGGAATATCTGCAATCGGCTTTCTGTCGGCTGTTAACCGAAAGGTTGGTGGTTCGTGCCCACCCGGGGGCGAAAAAAAAAAAAAAAAATCACTCTCATCTTAAATGTCGGGACCAACTGCTTAGCCCGGACTCCTACGCTCCTCATGGGGCGATGTAGGATTCGATGATGGATGAATGGATTATTATTATTATTATTATTTATCGGGGAAAACAAACAAATGGGGATGACTGGGAACTCTTCTACATTTTCCTTCCTCTTGTAGTACATAAAATACTTTTGTTAAAGGAACAAAAAGAATGAGAAGATCTGCCTTCTCCTTGTGCTTCATGGAAAACAAATCACAATTACAATTGGGAATTTATCGTATGTCTGTGGATCAGAGCACAGATTAGTCTGCATGGTTTATTTAGCTCTAGATACAGTAGTTACTAAGAGCAGTGTAAAAGGATTAACCAATTGCCTTGGGAGATGTGTTCTATTGCAGCTGATTTTCTACATCTATAACAAATAACTTTATTTTTTTCTGAGGAGCGCTTCCTAGTAGTGAAGGCATTAATGACGGTTGTATGGAAGCCCTACAGTTCGAGTGCTGTCTGAAGTGTATTTAAAACCATCGCGAGATGGCAAGAATAAACTATTATGACGTCCACCATCAGAAGGGTTTTACAGATTATTTATTAGACATTAAGCTCTTCAACCGATGTATGTTTTTAGATAAAAAATTGTTTGATACTAAGCAAATTATATCAAAAGGACTTTCTCTGAATAGCTTATATGAGCTGGTTTTTACTTCTCTCAGCCTGATGGGTCTCTCTCAAAAAAAAAAAAAAAAAAAAAAAAATCTGCTGGCGAGTCAGGAGAAAAAGAAAAAATATGGCGCCTAAGGGTTAATGGATTAGATGGAGGCTGTTTATAATGAATTACGTGTTGCTGCACTGATGGAATTGCTTATACCTCTCTCTCTCTCTCTCTCTCTCTGCATGGTAGAGAACTAAATATTCTATGATTTTGGAGAAGTGACCTGAATAACATAATAATATTAAGTACTGAGTTAAGTATTAGTCACTATCTTTTGGCTGCAGAGGAGCTTCACTCATCTGAATAACCCTGTTGTGGTTGGAACAACTCTTGTGTTCTATTCCAGCTAATGACACACGATTTTATTCAGCAGGGAGTGAGTCATGAGAACCTGAGAGTTAAGTCTAACACCTATACCTCTGTCGCAGTTGGAACAACTTTAGTGTTGCATTTCAGCCTACACCAGAATACTTTATTCAGCTGCTGGTGTGTCATGGGAGCCTGAGAGAGCTAGGATACAACTTCTGTGATTGTTGAAGTTTCCCCCATTAGTATAAAATATAGCTCTTCACATTTACGGTCTAATCAACCACAGTCCTAAACTAGACAATTCGTTTCCTGTGTTCAGTATTCGTTTTACACTCAACACACAATTTCATGTCTCCGTTTGGTCATTAATGCCGTGCAGTCTATACTGACACACGACAAGACTACTGCATTCAGGACAGATATATTGGTATTAACCCGCAGCGTCCCGTCGAAGTGAATTAACGTCCACACGTTTTGTTACTGCCAATCCCATCGACGTACATAAACGCGAATCAATTGCAAGGTCCCTAATTTGCACAATTTTCAATTTTCGGGAGTGATTCTTGGTACGTATACACGGGACACTTTCCTCTACAAGATGCCAGGCAGGGATAATGCCTTACCCAGCATGACCTCCCCCCCCCTGCATGCCATTGTCTCAGCAATTCACCTGTTATCAGTGACCTGGCCAGTAAAGCCATGTCATGCCACGGTACGAAATTCAGGGCCAGAGTGATTTCCCAATCGATGACAATGTGGATGACAAACTTTACATAGCATTAGAGGAAGAAACAGTCAGAAATGATGATCAGGTAATGTGGAAAAAAAAGGTCAGGTATGGTGATGAGTTAGTGAGTGAAACAATGCTTATAATGCCTATATTACTGTTTGAAAACCAATATACACTCGTACTACATATAAATTCGTACCAAGTAAATAAATAAATACCGTTTATGAGTGGTGTGAAATAGTTACCCTCCCATAGAACTCGTTTTCTTTGGTGCCAGCCTGTTAGAAAACCCAGTACGGTAAGGAGGTACTGGTACCTGGATTGAGTATTTTAAACCTCAGGTGAGCGATTTCTCTATGAATTTTCGATGTTTCTCACGAAAAGCGGAGGTTTGAGCCAAAAAAATTATTTTCCAAAAATGGTCAGGATTGGGGGGAGTCAGTGGTGGAAAAGTGGTCGGGATGGGGCGGGTTAAACACAACTGTATCTTAACATGTCCGCAGGTAAGATGGCCCTCTCGCCGCTCACACACACACACACACACACACACACACACACACACACACACACGAACACTTGCCTTTGTGTGTGTGTGTGTGTGTGTGTAATTCACCGGGTCGGTCAGGATCACATGATGGTTGTGATCATCAGCATTTTACACTCCCAGAAGGGAGTTGAGAACTCATATAGTCCTATCTAAGGGCAAAGCCTTGACATTCACACATGCACACATCCATCCTCTTGCTCGAGGTGGACAGTGACCACCCGCTTTGTCAGTGAAATTCTTCGCATCCCGAGCAAGGCGCAAACCCCCGTCTAAGCAGATGTTATAGAGGTTGGGGAGGTCAGAATCAAAGTCAAAATGAAATGGAGTAATAGAAGATGGAAGGACAGGAGGAAGTAGTTCATACAAGGAGAGTGGGAAAGTTACAAGAGGAGGGAAAAAAAGCAGAATATAAGAGGGAAGTGGAGGAGCGACTGGATAAATATGGATTAGAGCAGATGGGGGACTTGGAAGGTGTGTGAAAGATATTCACAGAAGAAATCTGTGAGGATGTGAGGTGGTGAGTGGGGTGAAGAGAAGACGAAAGGGGGTGCAGGGAACAGCATAGTGGAACGAAGAGGTGAAAGAGGCTGTGGCACAAAAGAAGAAAGCATATAGTAAGTGGATGAGAAACAGGGGCGTAGAAGAAGTTGAGAGATGAAAGAGAGAGTTATACGTAGAGAGGAAGAGAGACGTGAAAACATTAGTAGGAGAGAGTAAGAAGAGAGTGAATGAGGCATTTGGAAGGAACTTGAGTGTAAAGTGGAGGGAATGTAGGAAAATGTTCTGGAAAGAGGTAAAGAGAGTTAGAAAGGGTGCCAAAGAAGTTAGCTGGGGAGTGAAAGATAAGAATGGTAGATTACTAGTGGAGAATGGGAAAAAAGTGAGCTAATGGAGAGAACACTTTAAGGAATTGTTGAACATATAGAATGAAAGTAATGCAAGTATAAGTGGATGGGGAATGGCCGGGAGAAGGAGGGATGTGAGAAGAGAGGAAAAAATCAGTAGGGTGGAAGTTGTGGAAGCAATGACGAAAGTTAAAATGCGGAAAACCCCAGGAATTGATGGAGTGGTTGGTGAAATGCTGAAGCATGGGGGATAGATAGTAGTAGAATGGATGTGGAAGATGTGCAGAATGGCCTGGGAGGAAGGTAGAGTCCCGGAGGATTGGAAGTCAGGTATAGTTATTCCCCTGTACAAAGGAGAATGGGAAAAAGAAGTGTGTGGTAATCATAGAGTCATTTGTCTTCTTAGTGTGACAGGAAAAGTATAGGATACATATTGACAGAGTTAGGAAAATAACAGAGGAAATAGTTGGAGAAGAACGGGGAGGTTTTAGGAAGAGAAGAGGGTGTGTGTAGATCAGATATTCGTTCTTAGATCATTGGTGGAAAAGTTTCTAGAGAAGGGAAAGAAGTTGTATGCGGCTTTCATGGATTTGGAGAAAGCATATGACAAGGTATATAAAGAAGCGTTGTGGTGTGGATGTGGATGTGATAGGAAGCGTTAGGAGGAATACACTGACGTGGTTAGCCATGTGGAGGGGATGGAGGGTGAAAGACTGACGAAGAGAGTGTATGTGAGTGAGATGGATGGGGAAGAGGGAGGGGGAGGCCGAGGATGAGATGGAGGGATGGGGTGGAGAGGTATATGAGAGAGGGGGGTGTGAGTTGGGAGCGGGGCAGTGAAATGGCGCGGGACAGGGCGACGTGGAGGCAATTTGTTTGTGGCCACCCCAAACGGGATTGAGGCGTTTGGCAATAGATAGATAGATAGATATGACAAAGTAGATAGACAAGGATTGTGGAAAGTATTAAGAATACATGGAGTAGATGGGAAGTTGTTGAAGGCCGTGAAAAGTATGTATGAGGGTGATAAGGCTGCTGTGCGTGTGGATAGTGAACTATGTGAAATATTCTATTTGAGAGTTGGATTGAAACAAGGATGTGTCATGTCTCCATGGTTGTTCAGTCTGTATATGGATGAGGTTATTAAAGAGATACAAGGTAGGGCAGTGGATGTTGGAGCGGCCCTAATGAGAGAGGGCAGTGTCTGGAAACTCCATATATTTTTGTTTGCAGATGATACTGTGTTGTTATGTGAAGACGAAGGGGAGTTGCAAGGCTTGGTGAATGAGTTTGGGAGAGTGTGTAAGAAACGGAATCTAAAGGTGAATGTAGGGAAGAGTAAAGTGATGGTCTTCGAGAGAAGTGAAGTCAGTGAATATACAGTGAGGTTGAATGAGGAAAAATGGAAATGTGAGTGCGTTTTAAGTACTTGGGTAGTGTGATGAGTAAGGATGGAAGTTTAGAGGGTGAAGTGTTTGAAAGGGTACAACAGGCAAGAAAGGTTGCTGGTTCCTTGAAAGCGGTGATAAGAAACAGGGAAGTGAACATGGAAGTGAAAAACCTACTACAAGACAGTATTGTGATACCAACACTAATGTATGGTAGTGAAGCTTGGACCTTGCTGGAGGGACAGAAGTCAAGAGTGAGAGCAGTGGAAATGAGTTATTTCAGATGAGCATGTGGAGTCACATGGAGAGACAGACTGACAAATGAGGAAGTGAAGGAGCGTTGTGGTGTGGATGTGGATGTGATAGGAAGCGTTAGGAGAAACAGATTGAGGTGGTTAGGCCATGTGGAGAGGATGGAGAGTGAGACTTACGAGGAGAGTGTATGTTAGTGAGGTGGAGGGGACAGAGGGAGGGGGAGGCCAAGGATGAAATAGAGGATGGAGTCGAGAGGTATATGAGAGAGGGGTGTGTGAGCTGAGAACAGGGCAATGAACTGGTGGGGGACAGGTCTATATGGAGGCGATTTGTTTGTGGCCACCCCTTACGGGATTAAGGCGTCTTGCAGTAGATAGACAGATAGATAGATAAATAGAATGATTGACTGAGAGATAAAGTCAAATGTTCAGTTAATGCAATTTACTGGCTTAGATGTTTTATGGTCGCCCCCATTTGTACTTCTGAGTGTACAGGAATATAAAGATTAACTGAAATATTTTTTACTTTACATTTTAACCATTTGAGGCCGAACGCTTAAAATGATAATGATGATGATGATGATGATGATGATAATAATAATAATAATAATAATAATAATAATAATAATAATAATAACAATAATAATAATGATGATGATGATGATAATAATAATAACAATAATAATAATAATAATAATAATAATAATAATTATTATTATTATTATTATTATTATTATTATTAACGGGGAGGGGGAAGTCAATGATGAGATGGAGGGATGGAGTGGAGAGGTATACGAGAGTGGGGTGTGTGAGCTGGGGGCAGGGCAGTGAAATGGCGGGGGACAGGGCGACATGGAAGTTATTTGTTTGTGGTCACCCCTTACGGGATTAAGACGTCTGGCGATTAATAATAATAATAATAATAATAATAATAATTATAATACTAATAATTAAAATAATAATAATAATAATAATAATAATAATGATAATAATAATAATAATAATAATAATAATAATAATAATACATTAAGGCAGTTTTTCAGCAGAGTAAAGATGTCAGTGGTGTGGAGGGACGCCTATATGTTGTGACACCAATACCGGTACAGTATAATATACAGCCAAATAAAACTCTGCATCAAGAATGACATTCAGATGGCGTTCTAGGCCTGATAACGTTATACAGCACCAGTGGCTTGGGATTTACCTGTCAGTCTTGGCTAGAAGCTATTGAACTCTCTATATGTCTGTCTGTCTGTCTGTCTGTCTCTCTCTCTCTCTCTCTCTCTCTCTCTCTCTCTCTCTCTCTCTCTCTCTCTCTCTCTCTCTCTCTCTCTCGTAACTTTCAGTATGCTGTATGGAGTACACCGTATCATGCCATTTAAAGTGTGTGGACGTGAATATTATCACAGCAGCCAGTGCAGTATATCACAGCTTTATGGCCCTCTCTTTAACCAGCTCAGTACCATCACGCCTTCTTTATTATACTTTTACTATTACCACGCGGCCTTATATTCACTTTTAAAGACTTTTTTGCAGCAGATGAGAGGTGGGGTAGGCGGCTGACTGAGAATTTTCAACAGAATAAGAAAATGTTCCGGAAGGGGGTTAAAAGGGTGCGAAAGGGCAAGTCTGGGAAGGAAGAGGATGTTAATTGAGATGCATGCCAGTAAGGAAGAGATGGGCAGAGTATTTTGAAAGATTGTTAAATGTAGAGGAGAAAAGGGTGGCTGAGATTGTGGCGGATGGAAGGGTGCAAGGAATAAATGTGTTGGGAGAGTTGAATGATTCTTTGATCGCGAAGGAGGAAGTGGAGAAGGCAGTAAAGGAGATGAAAACGGAAAGCTGCAGGTATGGATGGCTGTGCTGTGGAATGCCTGAAGGGTGGTGGAGTGACTATTGTTGACTGGTTAGTAAGACTGTCGAATGTGTGCTTTGTGAAAAGTATGGTGCCAATTGACTGGGCAAGTGCCTGCCTGGTCCCGTTGTATAAAGGCAAGGGTGATAAGTATGAATGTACTAGCTTTAGGGGTATAAGTCTGTTGAGTGTTGTAGGTAAGGTGTATGGTAGAGTGTTAATTATGAGAGTTAGAGAGGGTACAAAGGGAGTGATTGGTGATGAGCAGTGTGGCTTTAGGAGAGGGAAGGGATGCGTGGATCAGGTGTTCGCTGTGAGACAAGTGTGTGAAAAGTATTTAGTGAAAGGCAAGGATGTGTTTGGGGCATTCATGGATTTAGAGAAAGCATATGATAGAATTGATAGGAAGGCTTTGTGGACTGTTTTAAGACTGTATGGACTTGATGGTAGGTTATTAAAAGGGGTGAAAAGTTTTTATGTAAATAGTAGAGCGTGTGTAAATGTATGAAATGCTGTGAGTGATTGGTTTCCCGTGAGAGTGGGGCTGCGACAGGGATGTGTGATGTCCCCTTGGTTGTTTAATATTTATATGGATGGTGTTGTAAGGGAGCTGAATGCAAGAGTTTTAGGTGGAAGTCTGAGTCTAGTGAATGTAGATGGTGGAGAGTGGACTCTGAAGCAGCTGCTGTTTGCAGATGATACTGCACTGGTGGCTGATTCAGAAGAGATATTGAGACAGTTGGTAGAGGAGTTTGGAAGGGTGTGTGATAGGAGAAAATCGAAAGTAAATGAGAATAAAAGTAAAGTGATGAAGTGTACGAGGTTGGTAGACGGTAGGAGGATGAATATAGTTCTGAATGGTAAGTTGCTGGAGGAGGTAGAGTGTTTTAAATATTTAGGGTCAAATGTTCCTGTGGATGGAAGAATAGATGCAGAAGTGAAGTTTAGAATGAATGAAGTAGGCAAGATGCTGGGAGGAATGAAAAAGGTGTTTAGATGTCGTTTGCTTAGAATGGATGTAAAGAGAAGGCTGTATGAGGGTGTTGTGGTACCGACTGCATTATATGGGGCTGAAACATGGAATGTGGGTGTAGCAGAGGGGAAAAGTTTGAATGTAATAGAGATGAGGTGTCTGAGGAGTATGTGTGGAATTCCGCTAATGGATCGAGTGCGATATGATGAAGTGCGAAGGAGAACTGGAGTTGTTCGGGAGATGGCTGGTAGAGTTGTGCAGAGGGTGTTGCGATGGTTTGGGCATATGGAGAGAATGGATAATGAGCGATTGGTGAAAAAGATAACTAGATCTGATGTGCGAGGTGTAAGGCTGAGAGGGAGACCACGAATAGGATGGATGGACAGTGTGAAGAGAGCGCTGGATGCGAGAGGGATGTCTGTTGAGCAAGGAAGAGTGGCTGTGCGTGACAGAAATAAATGGAGAGAAATTGTGAATGAATAAATGATGACGCAGCCCTGAGAGGATATTCTCCCGCATTTGGTCTGATCATCTAGTCAGGTCAGGTGCGGGTAAGGGGATGGGTCTATTATGATGTGGCAGGGGTAAAACAGCTCTGCTGTTGGGTCCTGCTGTGGATGTCAGTGATTGCACTGCACAGTTGATCATTGTGCTGTGTGGTGCGGTGAGGATCTGTCCCTTCTCCCCTTTGGGGCGAAGATGCGAATGAATGTGTTTGAATGGATGAGTAAATGGAGAGTGTGTCATCCTGTCTCAGCTACCTCCCTTTCCTTGGGGGAAGCAGCCTAGGTATAATTTTATAGATAGATAGATTTGCCTTGAAGGTTCACATATGGCCTTCAGTAACTATTTCACTTTGGTGGTATACTTTCTATTTCGTTCTTCCCATCTCCGGACTGCATTCTCCACTTTCCATGCACATTTCGAACTAGAAGTGTTAAATATTGTCTTCAATAACTCCTTCACTATTAAGGGAGTCTTGAAAGATCAATAAAATTGCCTGATAACAAAAAGCACAAACAATTAAAGTCGCCAGACTTTAATCTTCGATTTTTTTTTTTAATCATGGTATGGAAGAAACATTTTCATCAGATTTAAAGGCAAACTCTTGTACTGTATAGCCTGATGAACTATTCCTGTTGGAGAAGTCACTCGGAAGCTGATTAAAATTGCTAATCACTGTTAACAATACTAGAACAGTGGAGTTGTACTGCCGGACCCTCAGGGCTCTTCATCCATAAAAAAAGGCCCCAAAACTCTTTTAACTCTTTAACCGCGGGTGTCATCCCAGAATGACTTTACAAAAACTGGACCAAACCGCGGGTGTCATTCTGGAATGTTTGTGAATATTTTGAATACCGCGCGTTTTTTCCGCACGCCAGTTGTTTCAAGGGAGAGTAGTTATTAAGTTCTTTCACTCCAGCCGACCCCCACCTCCCTCCTCCCACCCCCGGGCCCCCACCTCCCACCCCCCGGGCCCCCCACCCCACCCCTGATCAAACACGCATCAGTATCTGTCCAGCTGTGTGAGTGACAACACTGCCGATGTGGCAGTGAAGTGCGGGCAATTACAGTGCCTTTTACCTGCCTCAGTGAACACAGAGTGGGTGTTTATCGTATGTGCAGTGTTCATATATGTTTATAGTATTATTATCAGAATGAGGTTGGCATTTGCTAATGGTGTGTGAGTGAAAAATAGTGATCTTAGATCGCTCACTTCTAATGGCACTGCCCATCCAGTGATAGTCAACGAAATCATGAAACCTACATCATTGCAAAGCCGAAGGTTAGTACTTTCTAATGGTACCTTATTTTTCACTCTAGATTTATTCTGTGCAGAGTTATAAAGGTTTAAAGTTTGTTTACATTTTGGCTGGAACCCCAGCAGGGGGGGGGGGCAGTCGGGTCAAAACAATGCCCGCGGTTAAAGGGTTAAAAGAATCAATTTAGGTCATTTCAAGAAGTAGGGAGGTAGCCGAGACAGGACGACACACTCCCCATTTACTCATCCATTTAAATACATTCATTCGCATCTTAGCCCCAGAGGGGAGAAGGGACAGATACTCATCGCACCACACCGCACAAGGGTCAACTGCGCAGTGCAATCACTGACATCCACAGCAGGGCCCGACAGCAGAGCTGGTTTACCCCTGCCACATCATAATAGACCCATCCCTTTACCCGCACCTGACCTGACTAGCTGATCAGACCAAATGAGAGAGAATATCCCCTCAGGGCTGCGTCATCATTTATTCATTCACAATTTCTCTCCATTTTTTTCTGTCATGCACAGCCACTCTTCCTTGCTCGACAGACATCCCTCTCGCATCCAGCGCTCTCTTCACACTGTCCATCCATCCTATTCGTGGTCTCCCTCTCAGCCTTACACCTCTCACATCAGATCTAGTTATCTTTTTCACCAATCGCTCATTATCCATTCTCTCCATATGCCCAAACCATCGCAACACCCTCTGCACAACTCTACCAGCCATCTCCCGAACAACTCCAGTTCTCCTTCGCACTTCATCATTTCGCACTCGATCCATACGCGTCACTCCACACATACTCCTCAGACACCTCATAAAGACTCTTAAGGTAGCTGTAAAAATTCTCAGTTGAAGATTCTTTGAGAATATACCTAATCCCTGGGTATCATTAGGAGGTGGTGTTGGTTGGGGGATGAGGGGTGGGGGTTAGGAAAGTTCCTGTAACTGTCCCGGTAAGCCTGGAGGCTGTACGAGGATGGCAAAGGGCTCGTTTTCAAATCGGTTCCTCAGTAAGTAACTGAGGGAAACTCTTCTAAGACGCAGCTATATGGGTGCAGCAAAAATGGAAGAAAGTCTTTACTGGACAAAGGACCGTAAGATCTGCATCGAGTGCGTTGGTAAAAAGCGCCATGTCTGTTACACTGTCACATATGAAGCTCAGTTAATAAATGGTTTGCAGCATTTTCAAAACTGCCCTTATTTTTAACTCCGTCAGCATGAGGAAATAATTTCTAATTTTGTTACTGCTATCACTAAACCATTTTCCTTAAATTTAGGATACACCTCCCGTACAAACGAGGTTAATGAAGGCTGTATCTAACTCATTCAGTTGGAAAAGTGACTCCAAAACTGAAGAGAATTACTTGTAGATAGCAAGAAAAATGCCAGAGCTACGGCCAATGGTTGATGGTTTAGTGTTTTAGTCCAGCTAACAACAAACTCATTTCCTCAGCTGAGTCTTAGACAACTGAGAGTGGGAGGCGGTGGCTCAATCGGTAGAGAGTTGGCCTGCAGTCCTGACGGACCCGGGTTCAAATCCCGCTGAGGAGGGAACAGTTTAAGGATTTGAATTTCATAAAATCAGACTTTACTGATCTACCAGAAGGCCCGCCGACATGTCGTAAAAATACTCCCGCTAATTCCAATACACCAGTCCTGTATGAGACAGCCCTAGCATGTATTCAGTATGGACGGTGGGTGTTAGCGCCGAAGTGATGACATGTCGAGGTGTGCGGTACGTAGGAGGACTACTGGGCCTTGATAGCAGGCTGTGAAGCCTATGCCTAGAGTCGGTCAAATAAAAAAAAAAATATATTTTAGTGGTCATGATTTATCTAGTATTTAATTCATGCTAACACCGTATGATTTATTCAGCACAGAGTAACTTACAGAAGCCTGGGTGATAATACTGTCATCAGTAATGCTGTAAGTGTCATTTTTTGGTATTTTATTCCTGGTAACGCCAGGCGATAAATTCAGCTAAGTGGGTATAGGAGCCTGAAAGTGTTACTCTCGTCACCATTAAGTGGTCGCGTCGTGTTTAGTATTTACTCCAGTTAATACCAGACGATTCACTCTCATCTTGAATGTCAGGACCAACTTGCCTAGCCCCGGGCTCCTACGCTTCTCATGGGGCAACGTAGGATTGAATTATGGATGGATGGATGAACACCAGACGATTATATTCAGTGAATGAATACTGCAGCTTCAGTGCGTTAATACTGTCACCATTAGCCCGCTCGTGGTGGCACCTTCTCTAGTATTATATTCAGCCAAAGCCAGTCATTATTACCGGAGGAGTGACCCAGTGTTTACCTGCTATTTGTGTTTCTCTCAGAAAAGTATAATAGAGTCTTAGTGACCCAGAACCATCGATAGCACGTCATTCTCATGTTATTCCCGCTGTCGCCATACGATTTTCTTTGGCTTAAAAAAGACTTCCTGCGTATAAGGTGTTAAAGAATTACAGTATATATCTCAACGCTGATGTAAGAAAAAAAGAAAAAAAAAGAGAACAAAAAATGGCCTAGTGACATGAAGTAGACAAAATAATAGACGTCCTCGGAGAGAATTGCTTAACACAACCCATAATGATTTATGGATCTGTTTCCTTTGTATTCCTCTGTGCTTCATCGTCGAGGAGAACCGAAATGATAAAGAAGAATGACATGCATTTTGTTTTCTTCTTCCTTTATGGCATTCACACACACACACACACACACACACACACACACACACACACACACACACACACACACACACACACACACACACACACACACACACACACACACACATTCCACCTATGTAACTGGAGGCTAACAACTGGCAGCCTGGATATGAACAAACAGAAGCAGCAACAACAACTCCATTTCCAACAACAGCTGTAACATGGAGGACAATACACTGTTCAGTATAAAGAAATGACAGCAACTAGTCCTGTATTATCCCATTCAGGGTGTAAGGGCCTGAGGCTAGGCACTGAAACTCAGTATATTTAACCCGTTCATTTCGATGACGGAGTTTTAAAGCCCATTCTCGCCATCAGCAAACGATTTTATTCAACTGAAGAGAGACTTAATGATGGCTGTAACTAACTCCTCCAATTCGAAAAGTCTCTCCAGAGGTAAAACATGAGAAAAGAAAGAACGAAAAAATTATTCAGGTGGTAGCAATAAAAGATTATGTATGAGTCATCAGAGCGACGTGATTAAGGATAGCTGATCAGACTACTTCCCTTGGTGGTATCACATGATTTATAAATCTCCAGTCACCACTTCGGGGATCAAACATGTGCCCATGGTCGGGTTGTCTCTCTTACTAAGAGATTCTAACCAATCGATCATCACCAATTAATTTCCACGCCACCATACATCAGGGCCATTTCAAACAAGGTTCAGGCTGGAAAAACAAAACGAAGGTTTAGATTTGTGTTTATCGATTTAGCAAAAGTAATTTTCCCCTCACTACGATGACATACTATATAGTTAAATTTGCTCTTGCTACCTCCAGACTACATTATTCAATTTAGGAAAGACCTCTCGTGTTGCAGGGCTTCATGGAGGCAATATGTAAACCCTCCAGTTAAAAAATTCTTCTAGTAAGTATAATAACAGAGTCCCGGTCTCCTCCAATACGACCTGCAACAGTGGCATTTTACATCCAAGTTCGGGGTGGACAGGGACAAGGAAGAACCTAATTGTATTCAAGAGCCTGACTGGCCAGCTAGAAACAGAAAGGTGAATGAGATGGTATAGATTTATGCCTATCGACTGCCGAAAGGCCACTTACGGCTTTATCGAATTCATAGATAATATAATTCTCACAACTTCCAAACGATTTAATCCAGCTGACGACAGTGCTCGTACTGCAGCTTGTTGATATACTGTAGCTTAAATTAACCCCTTCAGAAACGAAAACGACATCTTAGGACGAATGAAATCGTCTGGTGGTAGCTCGAGTAAAATGAAAATGCGCCATTTCAATGAAGAGGTTAAAGTAAAGGAAATATTATTTTTTTGCTGTCTTACTCCAGCCAAGAATATGAACGGTAATACTTGACTTTTTAATTCAAGTCGCAACTTGTACCAAGGTAAAGAGAATATGAAAGGTCGTTTCACACCAAGGGGCGGGGGGCAAAATAGTGTCTCGGCCCGCGCATGACGTCACAGATAATCCAGACTGAGGACCGTCTCAGTCTAGTAGCCAAGCCAGTCACTCACCTACCGGTCTAGTGATATGAGCTCCGCGGCCTCCGTTTTCTATTGTACTGCCTGGCAAGTTACTGCAGATTAAATGTAGAGTTTATTGTTAAGAAGTGAGATTTGCCAGGTGGGTGTTCGAGAAGCTTCTCGGCGTTTCGTATACGGTAGCTAGTTCCGGTTCAGGTACGAGAGAGTTGCCTGTTTGCCTGCTGTTTGTGAGCGTAGTTATTTCGTAAGTTGTACATTATTTTTTGTGCTCTTTTTCTCTATAATGATTTATTTAAGTGATTGCTTGTTAAATTATGTAATTTAAGTTCGTATGGTTAATGATTTAGAGTGTTATGTAATGAGACATCTCTAGCATGTTTTGATGTCTCGTAGTTGGTAACTGTTGTTAGGGGCAAGTACAAGACTAGCACTTCCGTGAATGCTTGAGAAGTAGGTCTTTCTAGAACAATGAAAGCTTAAATAAGGATGATGTTAAGGCTGTTTTGAGTCAGTCGGGTTTCAGTTCAGTTTGAGTGAAGTGCAGTCGGTTTTGGTTCAGTGTATTGCGGTATCAGTGCAGTGCTGTTAGTGAAGTTTGTGAAGAGTTGCTGGCAAGCGTTAAGTGTTATTACTGTCAGTGAAGATTATTTTCGGTACTTGTGCAATAAGTGAAGTGTTTGCAAGCATTAAGTGTTCTAACTGTGAAGTGTTGTTAGGCATTAAGTGTAACAGCAGTAAAAAGTGTGTATAGCTCCAGTGCTTGTGAGAACAGTGAAGCGGAAAGCAATAAGTGAAATTACTTGGAAAATAAAAACAGTGAACTTTAAGGAGCCAGTGTTTATTATCGCCTCAGCTGATTTTGTGTACTGTACACCTAAGACTGACCATAGGAAGAACAACTCACTGGGCAACGTCCTTCCTGTACTGTACTACTGCTGTTGGAGCCTGTGGCAGTGTGGAACGAGGACGTAATATTACTTTAGGATGAGGAATTTGAACAGAGAGGCTCAAAAGTCCAAGAAGGTGAACACGAAAAACAAACAACTCAAGAGACAAGGGAGATTTAAAATAAATAATGATTTCCTATGTGCATTACTTCTATATGCAGCTTAAACTGCACGCAGAGCAATAAAAAGGTTAATCCTATGTTTTTGAGATATTATAAAACATGTCTTCAAGAACTACCTGTTTTCAGGGAATATAAGAATGTCGTATACGGGGTCATACATGTAAGATCCCACGTCACAGGTGCCTGTAAGCTAGCTTATTATGAGAAAAACAATTGAAAATATTGACACAGATCACTGGTTGAGAGCGCAGCAACACCGAACATGGAACACCAACCAAATGATCCAGAAATCGTCAGTTTACACTGGTGTACCATTACATTCGTTTCCTTTCACTCTCCCATTCTCTCTCTCTCTCTCTCTCTCTCTCTCTCTCTCTTATCCTTGACGTCACAACCTCTGTGCGAGCCGGGGGCGGTGAACCTACCTCTCATATTCTCTTTACCTTGACTTGTACTGCCGGGTTAACAAGAACTACGAAGATGTGTACTTTGTCCACAAGTTTAACTGACCCAATAACCGAACCCCCGCCCCCTTTTTTTTTTTTCGAATATTGAGATCCACCAAGAAGATCACCTCTCATCCTAGTTTTGTCTGAAGATAATTTGTGACTAACAACACGTAACCAACGGTACGACGACGTCTTTGCAACCTCAGGAGAGTGTTCCAGGAATGGAAGGGTTGATAATGGATACAAGTAACCACTAGTTCAAAAAGTTTTCCCTAAGGTGAATAATTCGTCAGGAGAAACTGAGATTTAAAACACATCACAAATGAAGTACTAAACAGGCGTAATGAAATCGCGAATAGCAAGACTTTTCAGCGAAAAAAAAAAAAGTGAAGGTTTTAACCGGTTGAATGTTTCTACTTTCACACGATTATGTTCAAATTAGGAGAGGGCTATTTAATGTAGGAGTTAATGAAAACTGTATCTAACCCGCACAGGTTGAGAAGTCCCTCCTAGGCTGACTATATCAACAGTCGGGTGAGTTGTATCCAGGTCAGCGTAGGAGGCTTTCTAGCACCTTTTCTTAACGAGGGGAAGCCGCTGGTGCAACAGTAAAGTGTCCAGCTCGTTAGTGCAAGACGTAAGTCGATTCCCGGGCCAGTTAGACCCATGTACGAAGTTTTTCTCCTTGTCCCTGTTCACTCATCAATTCAAATGCGGACCTGTCTGTAAATTCGATTGTTGTCGGCCGCTTTTTTTTTTTTTTTTTTTTTTTGAAAAATTTGATCTTGTCCAATATTGATAATCTTAATGGCACTGCAGTCGATATGTAATAAACCTAAGCCTTCGTATTTTTCGTTATGTGTTCAGTGGCATTCTCTTTTTTTAGTTATTTCACTTTTATTTTGAAAAGAATAGAAGCATAGCATAATTACTTACTCTATAATTGACACAGACGTACTTGGATATAACTTGAGGTTTAATCCAGACTAATATATTTAGATCAGAAAATTTCAAGCATTCCAAAGTTTAATTGAATAATTTTAGATTTTTTGAACATGATAATTCCTTTAGTTAAACAAATCATCCTGTATGTAGCCTGGGTAGAACTCCACTGAGGTGATATTCTTGGTATCTCTGGTTGATTTTAGTCATATTAAGAAGGATCTCGAGTAGTAATCGGGTCCTTGAAGGAGATGGCTAACCTCTCTAGTTGAAAAAGTCTATCCAAAGCTGAATATAACTGTCCGGAGATAGTATGCATAAAATAAAAAATAAACTAATCGTACTGAAGGGGTCAATGTGTTCCGATGGATTGAAGGCTGGACCTGCCCTTCTCCTGCAGTCCACCATCTTTCGGGGGGATACAGGGGAAGACCTGCTGGACGTTTGTATATCTGGGCAACAAGGCCGCCTGGTTGTGTTGCTGACACCACGTGAAGGCGTCCCTGTCCAACACAACAGGTATATAAATAAACTGGTAAGGAAGACGGCGATGGGTAACCTTCTGTGATCGTACTGATATGGATCTTGACCAATTTACAAGCTAAATAATTCTTCATAGTTGTTCACTAGACCATATTATTACTCCATTTTGACATTTATATTCACTCCAACTAGTTGTGGTGTGTATTAGATGCATGGATGAGGACAGACATAAATACAATCAGTTTTATAAACAACTGAACCGATTAGAATACTTGCTGGATCAGGGAGTCAAGAAGACGAGCAGAGAAATATTGCCCACTCCTCGATCCTGGATGTTCTTCCTCCTGACAGTTATTGAATGTTGCCAGCCACCTGAAAGACACCCATTCAGTATAATGGTATATTTTTCATCTTATTTTTGTTATCTCTTGAATCTGCTCAGCTCAGGGTCAACTTTTGGATATGAGGGTGTTAGATACAACCTCTCGTTTCTTCTTCATTACCCACACTACATGATGGCTCTCATAAACTGGATAGATTAGTTTAGTAGTAGCAAGAATATATTAAACAAAGGGTCCTCGTTATGAAATAGTCAATATTTTCACTGCAACTGGCGAACATTGGAAACAACAGACGTCTGAATTCACGCGAGGGAAATACTGTCATACGGAGAAAGTAGAAAAATCCGAAGGTAGAGAGCCGACGTAGTTTACCACGTCTATACACCGCTCAACAGCAAAAACAGACATCAAAAGCCCTTCATTTACAGATGCCTGGACATATTGCGTTTCATTTACTGGAGGTCGTAGGCAATGGAAGAGATAAGAGTAAACTGAAGGAGATAGTTGAAGAGTTGTATGTGTGTGTGTGTGTGTGTGTGAGTGTGTTGTGCATATAAAAGACTGAAATTATTATCTGTTTACCCTTGCATTAGAAAGGTTGACGGAAAAGACTTTAGGATTTAGTAGGTAGACAGGTTCTGAGTGTCGTTGGTGATGGAGGGGGGGGGGATATAGAGTAGTGGTCAATGTTGTAATAATAAGAGAGATAAAGTTATGCATAAACAGACTCTAAAGGGAGTGAGAACGAGAAAGGAGATAAGGTGACGAAAAACTTTAGACTCCGCCCAGCTTGGAAATGCTCGACGAAGTAATGGATTTCTCAGGAGATTTATAATCCACACAAGGGTGAATAACGTCTCTGTATAAGGCCAGCAAATTTTAAGATTAATGAAAGGGCAGAGTTGGTTCAGCAAACCTAACCTCTGCGAAACCGGTTTCCCCCCCCAAATAAAAGGTTATGAAACCTCTCCAAATCTCTATAATCCATGAGGAAAAGCAGATGCCGTACCAAGGATATTAAGATATTGAAGAGCTGGACTGCAGTATCAAGGGCAAAGGTATCGTCATGTAAAAGACACTGGCGAGATGATACGTGAAAAATTGAATATCTGAAGTTTAAAAAGGGAAATGCTTTGTTCCACCTAGAAAAAACGAGACGAATCTGGTCAGGAGTGCCGAAATCTCATCCCCTGAGTGTTGTAATGGGTGTTGTTATGGCTGCAGCTTTGGAGTCTTAGGGAATACCACAAATGCCTCCTCCCTCTGTGTGTGTGTGTGTGTTCATTTCTGCAACATTCGTGGCCTTTGCTCTAATATACTCTCCGTTTAACACCACCTCTGCTCCTCTAAACCTTACCTTCTCTTCAACACTGAGATTCAGTTGTCTGAGGGGACTGATAGCAAACCCTCCTCTGTATCCTCCTACTTTCTCCATACTGATTTCAGAGTCAAAAGGTAACTGTTGTGTTTATTTACGTAACAACATATCTCTTTCTCGCATTGTCAGACTTTAATCCTCTGGATTCTTTACACCCTGGCTTCGGCTTTCCTGTCATTCTCTGCCTTAATATATCTGTGCTGTGCACTTACCCAGTAATTCCAAAATTATTTAAAAAATCTTCGACTCTCTTACTTTTAAGATAGAACACATTCTGCCAGTCTCTCCTTTCCCCGATAGCTTCATTTCAGGTGATTTTCATGTATATCACCACCTCTGGCTCTCCTCTTCATTCATTGGTTTACCTGGTGAACAAAGGCAATTTTTTTTTCTCCTTAATTCACACCATTGCGGGGGTGTAATCAACGTGTCACATCTCCTCACGGGTAAAAATGCTGAAACGAGTCATTATCACACACATATTTTTCAGCAACCATACCACCTAGAACAATCACTTAACTACCATAGTACTCACCCATGCTTCTTTCCAATGCAAGTTTCATAAGTTAGAAAATTATATCGTCCGCAACGACATTATTATGATACGACATGATTATGATTCGAAATAGGGATTAACATTTTTGTTTTCATCGATGACTGGAACAGGCTGGGGTGCTCTCCTGGAGCAGTCTGGGTAACTCTCAACGTTTAAATAAAATCATCTGGTAGCAGTAAGATTAAGAGACTAAAGAACGTCCACTTCTTTATGCTAGAGTGTTCTCCAAAGTTACATAACATCGTCTAGTAGCAAGAACTAAATATATGACATCCTCTAGGTTATATTTTCCTATCATTCCCGACGTGCTGGAGTACTGGCGGTAGCAGCGTCACGGGATTTACGATTATGGTGATGGCTGATGTCTGGGTGTGTACTCTGGCGGGGTTATTTACGAGGGAGTAGATAGCGTGCTGTAATGAACGTAATGGATATGGCTTATGATGGAATTACTATATTTATAATTCCTAGTGACCGCAGCGAGGTAAAGCCATGGTGCCTGAGGTTTATGACTGGCCTGGGTGATGCTTAGCCGGGAATCTCTCTCTCTATCTATCTATTGCCAGACGCCTCAATCCCGTTCGGGGTGGCCACAAACAAATCGCCTCCACGTCGCCCTGTCCCTCGCCATTTCACTGCCCTGCTCCCCAACTCACACCCCCCTCTCTCATATACCTCTCCACCCCAGCCCTCCATTACATTATGGCCTCCCCCTCCCTCCCCCCCCCTCCACCTCACTCACATACACTCTCTTCGTCAGTCTTTCACCCTCCATCCTCTCCACATGGCCAAACCACCTCAGTGTATTCCTCATAACGCTTCCTATCACATCCACATCCACACCACAACGCTCCTTTATATCCTCATTTGTCAGCCTGTCTCTCCATGTGACTCCACATGCTCCACTTAAATAACTCATTTCCACTGCTCTCACTCTTGACTTGTGTCCTTCCAACAACGTCCAAGCTTCACTTCCATACGTTAGAGTTGGTATCACAATACTGTCATGTAGCAACTTTTTCACTTTCATGATCACTTCCCTGTTTCTTATCACTGCTTTCAAAGAACCAGCAACCTTTCTTCCCTGTTGTACCCTTTCAAGCACTTCACCCTCCAAACTTCCATCCTTCCTCATCACACTACCCAAGTACTTAAACGTACTCACATTTTCCAATTCCTCACCATCCAACCTCGCTGTACATTCACTGACTTCACCTCTCTCAAAGACCATCACTTTACTCTTCCCTATATTCACCTTTAGATTCCGTTTCTTACACACACTCCCAAACTCATCCACCAAGCCCTGCAGCTCCCCTTCGTCTTCACTCAGCAACACAGTATCATCTGCAAACAACAGTACAGGGAGTTTCCAAACACTACCCTCTCTCACCAGGGCCACTCCATCATCCACTACCCTACCTTGTACCTCATTTATTACCTCATCCATGTACAGATTGAACAACCATGAAGACACGACACATCCCTGTTTCAACCTAACCTTCAAAGAGAAACATTCACTCAGTTCATCATCCACACGCACTGCAGCCTTAGCACCATCATACATACTCTTCACAACATTCAGTAACTTCCCATCTACTTCATATATTCTTAACACTTTCCACAATCCTTGTCTATCCACCCTCCAAATCCATGAAGACCGCATACAACTTCTTTCCGTTCTCTAGAAACTTTTCCACCAAAGATCTAAGAATGAATATCTGATCTACACTACCTCTTCCCTTCCTAAAGCCTCCCTGTTCTTCTCCAGCTAATTCCTCTGTTCTTTATCTAACTCTGTCAATAAGTATCCTACCGGGAATCCTTCAAGCTAAGTACACGGCACGAGGTGGAAATGTGCCGTATCACCTTGTGTGAGGTGTGGCCGGTTACCCAAGCATTCAGAGTTAATGATGATACTTTGCAATGGACTAGTTATATGGACTCTCTCTCTCTCTCTCTCTCTCTCTCTCTCTCTCTCATTTATTTATAATAGTCCAGTGTAAGTACCAGCGTTAGAGTTTGGTAGAGGATGTAAGTGTGAGTGTCAGTCAGCAGGTATGGTCTCGCTAGGGTACTGCTTGTTCGATTTTCAAGTCAGTCCGGCTTTGAAACTGTGTTGGATTCCCTTTGTCCTGTTCAACCAGAAGTGCAATTTGGGATCTGGATGTAACCTGGGTAATGCCGGTCAGATTCAATGAAAGACTGGAACTTGGCAGACACATGATTGTCTGTCCTAACCACTGCAGTCAGTTAAACCATGTTTAAAATTCTCATTACTTCCTGACACCTTTATTCAACTTAGGATAGACACTCCAAGACGTAGGTATCATGAATACACTCCACGAACCATTTAAATACAAAAAAATTAGCATAAAAGAAACAGATAAAAAGTGTCGCCTGTAGGTAGTAGGACTGAAGTAAAAGAGACGAGATGGGGTTCAGTGCTTAATGACCCTCGTGTAGCTGAGAGGTAATATTGCAAGCCTTCTTCTTCTTGAAGCTGACTGAAATGGTTATATATTAAGTGGAAATAAATAAAGGGCGCCTATTTCTCGCTCACCACGTAAACGAAATTTAGTTTTTAAACGTTTTATTCCAGTTGGCTCCTGAGGGAGGTGAATAATATAGTCTGTCGTTAGCTGGAATAAACAAATGATATACTGTAGAGCCAATATTAATGTGTCCTTACATTCTCTTTCACCATGTGACTGTTATCATGCTCTTCTTTCCCCCCCCCCCTCTCCACCCTGTCTTTCCTCTCTCTTTTTCCTTCACCCTCCTTTGTCCCCCCCCTCTCTCAGTTCTAACTCCTTTAATCTTTTCTCCTTTTCTCTCTCTTCTCTCTGTTTCATCTCTCCTCAATTCCCCAAATCTCCTTTCCTTATTTCTCTCTCTCTCTCTCTCTCTCTCTCTCTCGCTTGTTTCATCCTTCTCTGCCTTTTGCGTTCTTTTCGACCCTCCCTCCCTTAATCGCCTCTCCCTCTCTCCTTTACTTCTTACCTCTTTCTTTAATTCCTCTTAGACCCTCCCTACCCTCTTTTCCTCTCTCTCGCTCGGCCCCTCCCCTTCTCTCTTTCCATTCTTGCCTCATTCCTTCGCACATCCCTCTGACGACCATTCTGTCCTTCAGTTCTTTTCATCTCGTCTCTCTCGTTTCCTTCCTAGCGTCTCTCTCCCTTCCTATCCCTCCCTTCATTCACCCCTCTTCTCTCCCGTCCTTCCTTCCTTCCTCTCTTCCTTTCCTCTCCTCCCCTCTCTCGCCCTTCCTATTTTTCCATTCGTCCCTCTTTCTTCCCCCAATAATCCCTCCTTTATTCCCCTCATCATTCCTTTCCTCTCCCTCTTTCCCTCTTCCTCCCGTTATCCTTCTCCCTCTCTTCTTAACCTTTTTTAGCCTGAGGATGTCTTCACTCAGTTGTAACTGACATTTGACATTATTCTTTTTAGCTCAGGATAACCTGCATCTTAGCGAAGAAATACATGATGACTATATCGTATCCGTCAACCTCGATGTCTCCAAAACTAAGTGAATGTGACTGGAGGTAGGAACAAAGAAATTATAGGAACGCCACTAAACTGAAGAGGTTACCCCAGACCAGCTTCATATTTCACTCTTCATTAATTTCAGGTACCCTCCACCGTCTCTCTCTCTCTCTCTCTCTCTCTCTCTCTCCGCCCTACTCCACACCGCCACTGACTCCCCTCGCTACGTTTCATTATCAGTTCAATATAGCCTTCTCGAAGCGAATGTCGAACACAGTATATACTTCATTCCTCGTAACGTGATACACTTTTATCAGACTTAACGTTATCCACTGCGGCAGAAACTTAAAGACTCTCACCGTAAAATTGAAAACTTCGTAAAATATTATAGTTCACGCGAGATGACTTCTTTTGGCCAAAGAGAGCCACCGCAGCCAAAGAGTTAACCTGTTATTACGATGACATCTTTTATTCTCATAACATATTCTTGTTACAGCCAGACGATTTCACCTCAGATTATGCGAAACATTATTCACTGAAGAGTTTCGAAACAAATCCCATTTATCCATTTACTTCTCGATGTCTGCCATAAGCTGAACACAATCTTTTGTCGGTAGCAACAGCTAAGACAATACATACGTTACTGTATTAGTTAGAGCAGCTGACCCTATTGTATCGGTGGGCTTCTGGTAACTGTATAGGCTACAACAAGTGCTGCCAGGCACAACAAACCTCGCCCAGCAGCAGTTGTTTTATTGCTCTAAAATATTGAATCAGCACTGCCGTTTAATATCAGTACCGTCCACAATTAAAGTCTAAGGTAATGGCGCAGATGTTTTCAAGTTATGCCCTCTGGAAATCCGGGATCTTGCCTTCGACTTTCCAAGGTCACTAAAGGTCTATCTATCTATCTATCTATAGCCCGACGCCCTAATCCAGCAAAGGGTGGCCGCAGACAAAACGCCTCCAAGTCACTCTGTCACCCACCATTTGACTCCCCTCCCCCCAACTCACCCCCCCCCTCCCTCATATACCTCTCAACTCCATCCCTCCACCTCATCCTCGGTCTACCCCTCCCTCTCCCCCCCCTCCACCTCACCTACACACACCCTCTTAGTCAGTCTTTCATTCTCCATCCTAAAGGTCATGGTGCCAAATAAAAGCCCATATGAGACTTTCTATACTTTGATAATAGTAAATCATCTATCTTCAACAGGTTTCGAGTTATACAGTAGTCCCTTGAATATCCATGACCTTGAGTTTGACCTTTCAAGGTCATTTATGGTCAAAGGTCATGGTACCAATTAAAAACCTATATGGGACTTCCTATACGTTGATAATGGTAAATATCTACCTTCAGCCACTTTCGAGTTAGAGCCCCCTGAATATCCGTGACCATGATTTTGACCTTTCAGCATCACTCGATTGTTTCCAAAATTTCATCACTTTCTTTTGAGACCAGCACCCACATGTAGTGAAAGTTTCATGTAATTTCATTCAGCTGTTTTTCCTCAATGCTGCCAACAAACAAACAAACAAACGAACTCAACCAAAAAATATACCTCCACTGGACGGAGGTAATAATCCGTGATGACCTAGAATATTGTATCCAACACCGACCATATTAGATTAGGGCTAACTCAAACATTATATATATATATATATATATATATATATATATATATATATATATATATATATATATATATATATATATATATATATATATACATATATATATATATATATATATATATATATATATATATATATATATATATATATATATATATATATATATATATATATAATGAAATTACATGAAACTTTCACTACATGTGGGTGCTGGTCTCAAAAGAAAGTGATGAAATTTTGGAAACAATCGAGTGATGCTGAAAGGTCAAAATCATGGTCACGGATATTCAGGGGGCTCTAACTCGAAAGTGGCTGAAGGTAGATATTTACCATTATCAACGTATAGGAAGTCCCATATAGGTTTTTAATTGGTACCATGACCTTTGACCATAAATGACCTTGAAAGGTCAAACTCAAGGTCATGGATATTCAAGGGACTACTGTATAACTCGAAACCTGTTGAAGATAGATGATTTACTATTATCAAAGTATAGAAAGTCTCATATGGGCTTTTATTTGGCACCATGACCTTTAGGATGGAGAATGAAAGACTGACTAAGAGGGTGTATGTAGGTGAGGTGGAGGGGGGGGGAGAGGGAGGGGTAGACCGAGGATGAGGTGGAGGGATGGAGTTGAGAGGTATATGAGGGAGGGGGGGGTGAGTTGGGGGGAGGGGAGTCAAATGGTGGGTGACAGAGTGACTTGGAGGCGTTTTGTCTGCGGCCACCCTTTGCTGGATTAGGGCGTCGGGCTATAGATAGATAGATAGATAGACCTTTAGTGACCTTGGAAAGTCGAAGGCAAGATCCCGGATTTCCAGAGGGCATAACTTGAAAACATCTGCGCCATTACCTTAGACTTTAATTGTGGACGGTACTGATATTAAACGGCAGTGCTGATTCAATATTTTAGAGCAATAAAACAACTGCTGCTGGGCGAGGTTTGTTGTGCCTGGCAGCACTTGTTGTAGCCTATACAGTTACCAGAAGCCCACCGATACAATAGGGTCAGCTGCTCTAACTAATACAGTAACGTATGTATTGTCTTAGCTGTTGCTACCAACAAAAGATTGTGTTCAGCATATGGCAGACATCGAGAAGTTAATGGATATATATATATATATATATATATATATATATATATATATATATATATATTGACAGTTGCATTCCACGGCAGGTCCTGTCGGTTCTTCCCCCATCATTATCTTTCTGCCATCACTCCCTATTTACACCATTACTCTCCCATCTTTTCCTCCTTTCCTTCCCTGCTTCACCTTTTGCCCTTTCCCTCCCTCCCTTCCAGATCGTACTCTATCTGTGTCTCCCTCTTCATTATCTTTAGTACTCCGTTCCCTTCGGCTATTTCTTCCTCACTAGTTTCCTTCCCTTCCTTCCTCCTCTTCACACCTCCCTCCCTCTCTTCTTCCTCTGTCTTTCCATTCTTTTCAATTCTCTTCTTGTACCCCCTCTCTACCTCTTTTTCCCCTTGTCTTTTCCCCCCTCTTTCTACACCCCCGTTCTCTCTACTCATTCATTCCCACGCTCGCTTTCTTATCTCACTACTTCCTCGTTCCCCCATCTCTTTACTTCCTCTTTTCCCTTCTCTCTTCTTCCCCATCTCTCTACCTCCTCGCCCCCATCTCGCTCTGCTTCTTCGTTCCCCTGTCTCACTACTTCCTCGTTCTCCCAGCTCTCTACCTCCTCGTTTCCTTTCCCAGTTCTTCGCCCTTCTCTGTACTATCTCAATCTGCTTCTCTCTCCTCCTTCCCCCTGTCTCTACTCCCTCCTTCCTGTCCTCTCTTCTTTCATCCGATTCCCTCCTCTCCATTTTTCTCTCCCTTCGTTTTTTCACACGCCCTTCCCTACTCCCTCCTTTAACTTCCTCCCTCCATCCCCTCCTTCGTTATCAGGCATCATCTGTTTCCCTCATCACTGTCTTCCCTTCATCCTCTCCCCCTCGTCTGATTTCATTTTTCATAGATCCACTTGAGATGGTATCCTCAAAGTTCCCTTTTCCTCTTTATTTTCTTTGAGAATTTCTCGATATTTAATCCATCTCTCTCTCTCTCTCTCTCTTTTTCTCATTTTCTCATTTTCTGTTATGATTTCAATGCGATATTATGATCATTATTCCCTTCCTCACATCTCTTTCTCTCTCTCTCTATCTCTCTCTCTCTCTCTGAATTTCTGTTACGATCTCGATACGGTTTTATTATCATTACTACCTTCCCCCCCCCTCTCTCTCTCTCTCTCTCTCTCTCTCTCTCTCTCTCTCACACACACACACACACACACACACACACACACACATTCATTTTCTCTGTTATTCACTCAAGACGGTTACATCAGTATCCCCCCATTGTTTTTACCTTGATACTGTAACACCATTATTATTATTTCCCTTTCTCCTTTTGTCCACTTTTTTTTTTCTCCTGTACTCCCTTCACTTTTATTATTACAGTGTACTGGGGCTGGTATTCTCATTATTCCTTAATCCTCCTCACCATTATTGTCACTCACCTTTGCGTCAGTTAGCTCACATTCCTCATCCATCACACTTTTTCCCTATCGTGTACTCAAGATGTATCTTCATATTCCTGTTTCCATCTGTATTTGCGTACTTCCAAGTATACCACCATTGATATCATTACCCTCTCTCTCTCTTCCCCTCTCTCTCACTCACCTCCACACTCCTTTGCCCCTTACTTCGCCTCCCCTCTGCTGTCTTCCCTCTCACTGTAATATCACTCCCCTCGGCCCACACCACCGCCCTAGGGGTAGTCCTGTGGGGGTTCACTAGAGGCCCAGTGCTCTAAGTTTACATAGGTTTCTGTCGTATCTTATTCATTTATTGACTTTTTTTTTTCTTTTCTTTTTTTTTGCGGGTACTATAGCTTTATCGATCTCATCTGAGATGAGACGAGACTTAAGCTTCTGATAAGTGGCAGCTGATTGGTTGCTCGCGGGCATTCATCACTGACAACGCGTTTTAAATTATTTTTATTATAAGGGTTACAATAACAGTTTGACGATAAGGCTGCCCGAATGAAATATTATATATAGTTATTTACCATGGACATTTTCACTCTATGAACCTATTTTCCCATAACCCACCCACCCACACCCACCCTGCCCACCAACCCTACCCACCTATGCATCCACTTATTCCCAATGGACCTGGTTTCCCATTACCCACCCACCCACCCACCCACCCACCCACCTAATACCCTTGGACCTATTTTCCTCTTACCCCACCCACCTCACCCTGCCCAACCACTCACCCACCCACCAACCCTTACCAGCCACCCACTCATTCGCCCATCTTGGCCCAACCTGCCCCACTACACACACACACACACACACACACACACACACACACACACACACACACACACACACACCACCCATCCTCCCACACACCCGACTCGTTGTATTATTGATATGGTTGTATGTGTAAGTTAAAACTACGCTAAGTGGGCCGCAAGCCCCACCATGTTGACTTGATTAGTGACTTGGCAAGTTTTTATTCTGGCCATATGAGGTGCCACTTTAGCACTTTTTAGCCTCACATAAATTCCCGATAAAATGCCACCCCCGTTATACTCCCTTGGAGCGTGGTGTAGTGATAACGGTGCCTGGCTTCTATCTAGAGGACCCCGGTTCGATTCCAAGCTAGAGGGTAAAAAAAAATCTTGATATCCATAGCGGACAAGCACATAAACAAAGAGGCACACTTTCAGAAATATAGATATATACATTGCATATTACATAGTATTATTACATGGATACCTTTTATTTAACATCTCTGTATTAATCTGTTCTGAGACTGTATAGTCATACACCCTTGGGTTTGAAGGTTTTCTATAATTTCTTCCTCAAAAATGATAGTTTCACATTACATGACCTTCATTTCTTCTTGTGTGTGGTTTATATTATTTTAATGTAGGTATTATATAACTCTGTCATGATCTAGACAACTCTTATTGTATATATTCCCTTTAATGCCAGGCAGTTTTATTTAGTTAATTGTAAGTCAAAGAATCCTCAGTGTTAAATACTACTTCCTTTAACCCTCACCTGGTCTGGACAACTCTAGTGTTTTACTCAAGCCAGACGATGTTATTCAGCTGACAGTTAGTACGGCAGCCTGAGAGTGTTGATATGAACAGTCTAAGCAAACGATTTAGAAAACAATATAGACGTACTTTATATTACAATCAACCTGTAAAATAAAACCAGAAGAGGTACTAGACAGCCTTCTGAACTAATGCAAATATATATTTTTTCTTAATCGGTATTGAAGAAAATTTCTTCTCTCCTGCTCCTCTTCCTTGCATACCTGTTAGCATTACACATTTCTCGTGTCAGTTTTACAGTTAATATTTATCGTGTTTGTACATCCGAGGCCATGTTCCCTTGTGCCGGAATTCCCGTGAGCCTAGGAGACTTTACAGCACTTCATTTTTAGTGCCTTAACTTGAATATTGCCTCGCGGTACTTCATGATTTTTGTGTACTATAATACCGGCATAGCCTGCATAAACATCACACAATATATAGTTAGCCAAGACTAATTTATGCCTTTCCACTGGACAAAGAACATTAAGGCAGATAATAGCTTAGGGCTTATCATTAAAATAGGGGAGATTCCGTGATTTGTGCCTCCCCTCAAATACATAATACTCACTGCGTACTATATGTGTGAAGTATACTGGTAAGGAAGAGGTGCTGGAAAGCGTCTCAAGCCGACCAGAAAGCGGATATTAGGATTAATAGGTTTTATAATTATCACCTCGTGCATAGCCATTCACTGAACACTAAACGTTAATATTACACCTAAATTTTATCTTGTATGTAGCCCACAGGAACAGTTTTTAATTTTTCGAAGAATTTTTGCCTATCATAGCGATGTATTTTCAGCACTATTCCCTTACTTTTACAGGCTCTTATGATTCACTCTTAGCTGAATATAATCGCCTGGCGTCAGTTAATGTAGAATACTGGAGATATGCCAATCATGAATGGAGTAATGATATCAGTATTGATACTTTTAGGTTTCTGCACTTCATGTTAGCTTAAAACTGTAAGGCAACAGCTGTTCTAAAATACTAAAATTGACCTGACTATGAGATAGTTAACGGTATCTTTATGAACACCCTCAGGCTTCTATGCTCCCATTTAGTTAAATAATTGATTGGTATCAGTTACAATAAAGTATGAGAGAAAACCCGACCGTGAGGGGCTTTATTACCTTAGCCAAAGAGGTGATGTTTTCACCCCTGTCCGTTTGTTGGTTGGTTGGTTAGTTTCTAAGCAAGATTACACAAAATCTACTGGGCGGAATTCCACGAAACTTGGTAGAAGAATGGGCCTTGGCCCAGAATACACTCCATTAAATTTTGGTGCTTATCCGGATAAAGGTGCGGATCCAGGATTTTTTTTTTTTTTCACTTTCTTTAACATTGCGAGATAGGGCTTTGGCGGAGGTATGCGCTCTACCGAGTGCCATTCTAGTTTTGCATATAAATGCACAGGAACCGTATTCTCGTTGGCTTAGGAGTTTTTCACTTATATTTCAGCGATCACTTTGCTCATTAAACTTAAGTGCTATCATCAGTGCTTGAATATTTCTAATACTGGCCAAATGGACAGGAAATTGATCCCTTGACGGGACTGGCAACATATTCAGTACATGAATTTCGTTAAAACAGTTATAACCGACCGTGTGCTGGACTAACCGACATGTCATAAAACACCCTCGCTGGCACCATCACACCAGTACTAACAAGGCAGCCCAAATGTGTATTCAGTATGGACGGTACCGAAGTGATATGTGAAGTTTAGTGGCTGAATGGTTCGTCAGGAGGACTGGTGGACTTCAGGGAGCGGAGAGTAAATCCATGCTCAGATTTGCTGAAGAATAAAACAGAGATGATACAACAGTGTCCTAAGGTAACACAGAATACTGGCCAGCCGTTCTGGGTTTATTAAAAACTGAGGAAGTTGACGGTGCATTGGTTGGCTCGTCCGCCTTCCAATGTTCTGTTGTAGAATCTATCGGGCTGATGGAGTCAACTTGCCTCTTTTAATTAGTGTTGTGCCAAATATAACTGGGAACCTGGATGTAACACTGTCTATGTCAGACTGTGTCATGAGTGACGATTAAAAAAAAAAAATGGTACTGTCTGCCTGAATGACAATAATAAAAGCTTTCTTTTGGAAACTGTTAAGGCTGTTCGTCTCCTGCATCTCTTTGGTCATGTACTGTAGCTGCTGAGAAAGGAACACACTTGAGAGAGAGAGAGAGAGAGAGAGAGAGAGAGAGAGAGAGAGAGAGAGAGAGAAAGAAATTCATTTACTCAAGTTGTACCAGTCTCTTGGTCTCCCCTCCGTCCCTCCCTTCTTCCCTCCTAATTCTCTCTCTCTCTCTCTCTCTCTCTCTCTCTCTCTCTCTCTCTCTCTCTCTCTCTCTCTCTCTCTCAAGCACTTTATTACAAGGAGGGATGGTGTTTCATGTAATTCTTGCCACTGCCATCAGATACTGATTACAGCACGGCAAATGAGAAGGCTGCCTACCATCCTTTGCTTGTGTGGAAACTCGGGTGGTGATGATGATGATAATGATGACGATGATACAAACCTTGATGATGATGATGTTGTTGTTGATTAATTCTTGACGATGATGAATGAGAAGAGTGACAAGGTTATTGCCATCAATCGCTTTAAACTGTCTGTAAGTCTATCTGCATATCTGCATATTTCCAAGGTACACATTGATTTTAAGAATTACTGATTCGTGTTGTGGGATTACGAGGCCATCATCATCATCATCATCACTATCATATCATCATCATCATCATCATCATC
The DNA here is from genome assembly GCF_032717465.1 of Coenobita brevimanus. Lineage (NCBI taxonomy): Eukaryota > Metazoa > Arthropoda > Malacostraca > Decapoda > Coenobitidae > Coenobita > Coenobita brevimanus. Next base: position 20,764,501 of record NC_136987.1, on the reverse strand, counting down.
ATCATCATTTCCCACTAATAAATGACGTGTGTAGGACCAAGTAATGAGAAGGAACGTATAAAAAAAGGAAACTATTAGCGATTGTCTAGCGAATTTTCATAAACAATGGTATTGCTGCAGGAATTAGATAGGGGAAGGGACTTAAGTAAACCGCTAACCTCTTAAGTACGATTACGTCTTTCAAAGATAGTTATTCCAACTATTACATTTAGGTTAGGTGAGACATCTCGTCATGAAGCGGTTAGTAGCAGACTCCATTATGTCTATCAGTACAACATGATTTTTTAAATCCTTGCAACCCCTAGATAATGTAGGACCAACCTGGGTAACACGTTGTATATAGATACGGTCTCCATTAATACCAATCAGTACTGCCTTATTTATTTTAGCATCATCATCAACCAATATCTCACATATATATAATAATTAAAAGCTGGAAAGCGTCAACGCAAAATAACTAATAACTGCAATTAGCTCCTCCCTCCCAATCATGAGTCATCCTCGTCTATGAACAAAACGTCCCTCTCGTGTCGACCAGACAATATAATGAAAGTCAGAAGAGTCGACCCTCCATCAGGTAACCTCCTAACCCAACGACAGTGCCTTATAACTCTCCCTTTGTCCCTCTGTGGGTTCTCCTTCATTCCTCCCTGTTATTCCCCCAGTCCCCCATCTCTCCCCGTGAGTCCTTGCTTCCCTCGCTGCAGTACCCTCTTCATTTCTCCGTATGGTCCCCCTCTATCCCTCCCAGTTGTCTCCCTCCATCCTTCTCTGTGGGTCGCCTTCATCCCTTCTGCTGTCCCTCCTTCCACCTCTCCCTGTGGTCCCCCTCCATCCATCTCTCTGCGATGATATCTTGCACCCCTCCCTGCAGTCCTCCCTTCATTCCTCCCTGTGGTCGTCTTTCATTCCTCCCTGTGGTCCCGCTTCATTCCTCCCTGTGGTTCCCCTTCATTTCATCCTGTGGTCCCCCTTCATTTCTCCCCCTGGTCTCCCTCCATTTCTCCCTGTGGTCGCCTCCATCCTTCACTGTGGTCCCCCGTCATCCCTTCCTGTGATACCCCTGCCATCCCCTCATTAACCAGCAGGACAGGGCACGACTCCATCCCACCCTTAAAGATATTTCCTGTAGTGGCCAAGGCTCTCACGCGTTTATACCCTCCTAAGGCAGAGTTGCGCTGGCTTTTCTTTCCATGTCTTGGGGTTAGGCTTTTTATCGCATGGTTCCCCTCCTTTATATTTTCTGCTAAGAAATTATCTTACACGACATCTTCTGTTTCTTCCTAACTTACTAATTTGAGTGCAAATGATTTAATAACCATCATTCATATTACATTGTCCTTCATATCTTTAGTTAGTTAACACTGAAAGTAGTCCTCAGTAGTTCCTGCACCTACGACCTACAATAGCCTTTTTCAATATAGATGGACCTGATAATGTACTCTGACCAGTGCACAAGTTAATAATTTGACCTACTGAATATTTTATCAACAGTATTTTTGTCATATGTAACTAATATATTGCACTTCATCGCCTAGCAGTACGAACATCTTGATTTTCTAACACCTGTTAAATTTTCAGTAGCATCAGCAGCGCATATAAATATTATTATCTTACAAGATATTTATTACCAGGTATTCTTTCCCAACTCTTCTCTTTCATTTGTCTCGGACCCCTCCTCGCGCACTGCAAATCAGGGCCCGGATACCCGAAGCTCACGTAAGTTGCGTGAGCGACGGGTCATGTAACTGACTTACGTTCAAGTAGCTTACAATGTGTCTACAATCCCAGTTACAGGCCATACTCGAAACATATTTACGTGCAAGTATCTCCTCCTGCTTGTAAGTCTTTCACGTAAAGTTGGTTGTTGGCGTGACTCTTGTAGCCAATCACAGTGCAGTTCCTTACTGGCTTTAAAGAAGGGTTGCCAATGTTATAGCCAATCACAGGACAGCCAGCTGATGCGACCAAAACAAACGACACGTCAGCACTCACAGATAAGGCCAAGTGGGCACCCCAGCCAGTGACACAGCAGATTATACCCGCTAACAGGACAAGAAGGAAGATGGAGCCTACCGGAACAGCAACAGAGCCAACAGACCCAATTTCACCGATGATGAAGTGATGGTGATAATACGAGAGGTGGAGAAGAGGAAGGACATGATTTTGGGTAGCTTCTCGCCTACTGTTACAACAAAAGCCAAAAACCTTGCTTGGGAGGCTGTGGCACTACAAGTCAGCGCAATTAGTAGAGTCAGGAGAGACAGCAGCGAAGTCAGAAGAAATTTTACTGACTTCAAAACTCAAGTAAAAAAGAAGGCAGCAGCGATAAAGAAGGAGCTAAGTAAAACAGGTAAGGCCATGACAAACTAAGAAAATTGATAGTACTGTACCTCAGAGTTTAAGTGTGGTAAATTCCCACAAAACAAAGAAACTGGATTCCTTTAACATTGCTTACCTATGAAGCCATAATGTCACTGACATATAAGCTTTTATTTACCTAAGTTATGGCAACTTTACCAAATAGTCAGCCAGTGATATCATTTCCTTTGTGGTAAACTTGCAGAAAGGTTCCTTCTTTGCATTTTTGTTTTATGATTCTTTGAATTAATTTGGGAAGCAAACTGCTTTCAACAATTCAATTGGTGGACATGGTTAGGCTTTTGGGTGGGGGAACAAGAAATTTTTGTTGTTGTATAACTGAGGCTCATAATCAATCTAATTATGTCAGAAATACCAGATTTTTTTTTTTTTTTCATCAAATATACAATTATCCAAACCTAAGAGCATCCCTAACTCTTTATTAAGCCATGGTGCCAAAACCAGTGCATATATAAAAGGAAAGAAAGAATGAGAAACTTTGACCAAGTGAAAAAAATTAGGTAAATCATGAGTTCTTCCCTAAAAATACTGTATGCTATTGATGTAGCAGTACCATGAATAGGGTCATTTATTTTTTATATTAAAAAAAAAATTTATTCTCAGGAGGTACTAGTGATGTACCAAGGCTAACCGAGATTGAGGAGGCAATGTTAGCCCTGATAACTGTTGAAGCTGCCGAAGGGCTGCCTAATGTCAGGGACAGCCTTGATGATGACCCTGCACGTGAAGAAGGTAAGTACATCATGCTTTTACGTCGTTTATGTTTTTGGTATACAGTGTATACTCCCTGCTTGTAATTAATATATATGTACAGAAAAGTAAACAATGTTGGCCACAGTTGTACGTAAACAGATAAATGATGGTGTACAAGTAGGCACATTATATCAAGTCACAGTGTCTTGTTATTACTGTTTACCTGCAATGAGAATTTTCAGTTAATATGGTGAGAATTGATCATTAAGTCAAAACTTTTATACTCTGAAATGGATGCACTCTAACACAGTCAAGGAAAAATGAAGTAGCTGGAATGGAATATATATTGGGGGAGGCGGTGGCTCAATCGGTAGAGAGTTGGCCTGCAGTCCTGACGGACCCGGGTTCAAATCCCGCTGAGACAGGGAACAGTTTAAGGATTTGAATTTCTTAAATATCAGACTTTACTGATCTACCAGAAGGCCCGCCGACATGTCGTAAAAATACCCCCGCTAATACCAATACACCAGTCCTGTATGAGACAGCCCTAACACGTATTCAGTATGGACGGTGGGTGTTAGCGCCGAAGTGGTGACATGTAGAGGTGTGCGGTACGTAGGAGGACTACTGGGCCTTGAAAGCAGGCTGTAAAGCCTATGCCCAGAGTCGGTCACATAAAAAAAAAAAAAAAAACTTGTATTATTCCAGTAGATCATTTCGAAGTATTACAACCTTTGAGAGCCACTGATTCCCATTCCCTCTCAAAAGATTTTTGAAATTCATTGCTGCCAGGGATTTTTCACTTATTTGATTGTCTAAGCATTAACTTGTGTCAGTAGCCAGAGCTAATTAAGGGTTAGTGTGAGTTTTGAGGTTGTAATATTATTGTTGCTTAACCACAGCACAGCCTGGGTCTGCCAACCACAGGTACACAGTTGCCACAGAGGGAATGTCTTGCATTTTTCTTATGCTTTTTTCGTTGTGGCTTTTGTTTACAGTGCTATGTGCCATGCATTGCTCCACTATGTGTATGTTTTAATATCCCCACCTCAGTCAAGGCACGTTTCATGTGTTATTTAACCCAGCACAAATCCAAGCTGCTGTGGGCAGGTCTGTGTTGTGTTGTCTCTACTTATCCTGTTGCAGTAGTATTCTATTATTGCGGTTTTATGAAATCATCCAATATAAAAATAATGACAAATTTTACATTTTGTTTCCCTGTTTCAGTTCCGGTTGCTCATGCGAGCGCGGTGCCCGTGTCTGAAGTTGTTCCCGAAGATCAATATACTGTCGAAGTGACTGACTTCAGGATGGAGGAAGATTCACGAGACACTTCAGATATTGAAACACCCAGTCACAGTGATCATCAATATTGTGGCATGGTCCCAGCGGAATTTGCCACAACAGCACAACAAACACCACGGCCTTCAAGATCAGCCAGCCGCGGATCAGCAGAAGGCAACTTGGTTCCCACCATGATTGAAGTTCAACGGGAACTAAAATCAGCAGTAGAGGATTTATCGAGAAACTTGGAAACCATTGATAATACTCTGCAGAGTATACCAGATGGTGTTCAAGTTCTTCGTGAACTAACTACTTCATTGCAGTCTGTCCCAAGATCAATGGAAACTCTTGCATCCTCAGTGCAGAGTATAGCTACAATAATGCATGCAATAAATGAAAGGTAACTAATTTACTTATTAGATAAAAAAAAAAATAATTTAAAAGGAAATTAACCATTTCTTGCCAAAGACTTATTGAATGTTAATCTCTCCTTCTCTGTTAGAATATAAAACACTAGGCATTTATCCTGGGACTGGCTGAGTATGGTATGTAATTATTTGGAAGTTGCCCTATTAATTTCAGAACACCCACCTTACGATACTGTGATGTGTAATGGTCAGTATTACCTACCTACCTCTAGACTGTGATATAATAGCCAACAATGCTCATACGTAGACTATAAGAGTGAAAAATAATGTTGTTTGCAGATGATACGTTTGTGTAAAGTGAAGGTGCGAGCTGTCAGGCTTGGTGAGTGACTTTACTAGACAGTGCAACAAACAAAATCCTAAGCTGAACGTTATGGTGTTGGAAAGGAATGATGCTAGTGAATGTAAAGTGAGGCTGGATGCTGAGTACATGGAGAATGTGAGGGCCTGTCATTCCTTTGTGTGATGAGGTTGGGCTTGGCAACACAATCATTTTTTAGTGTCAGTGTTGGAGCATGGTATCGAAGTTTTGTTGAAGCAATGATCGTGTAAACGGAAAAACTAAGACGGTTGTTGTCTACATGATCTCAGTGCTTCTGCAAAACTTCGATACCATGCTCCAAAACTGACGCTGAAAAATGATTGCGTTGCCAAGGCCATAGGATGGTATTTTGGAAGATGAAGTATGTGAAAGATTGCAGCAGGGAAGGAAGGTTGCTGGATCACTGAAAGCTGTGATAAAGGATATGAAATTAATTATGGAAGTGTTATGGTCACTCCATGAATGTATTGTGCTACCCACCTTAATGTATACCCACCTTAATGTATAGAAGTAAAGTGTTTGGTAATGTAGATGTTACTGAAAAGGTGAAGAGAAATACTTTAAGGTGGTTTGGACATGTGGAGAGGATGGGGGAGTGGAGAGGTGATTATTTTTTTACTCTACATGTATTTTCCTATCCTGTCATTAATTTTGATAAAATTGTATTTCTGTAAGGAAAGTGGTTCATACCTTAAAGGAATGTATTTTATGTTCCTTTTCAGTCAATTGACTATCCAGTTTTTTATGTAACTTGTTGTTAATGCATGTAGTCTTCTGGTTAACGCAGGTAGTAACCCAAATTTGATATTCTTAAAAGGAATTAAAAAATCAGAGGATATTGTTCACATTCGTGGTTACCAGTTTTACTGGTATTAGCTTCAATAGGTAATCAACTAGCCTACAGCTAAACATGGGGTGGTTACCATATAACCAGGGGTGATGAACCCACTGAGGTGCCTCAGTTAATTGGATGGAATATGTACATTGCCAAAGCAACCACAGGTTTCCTCGCACCTTCCTATTGTCAGATGCTGTCTGTCGTATGAGAACATCGGTTCACTGCACGATGACCCAGCATGAATGTCAGATATTGGGTGTGTCGTCCCAAATGACTTCGGTTTTTCTACCACAGAAAACAATGAAAGAACTTTTTGGTTCTACTGGTACATTAATGAACAATGAAAACAAGGTACACAGTGTGAGATATAGTTTAATGCCAAAACCATAACACTGATTTCAGATAAAAACATACATACATACATACATACTGTACATATACCTCAGCTGTTTTCCCTTCAGAGAGGGAGTATAGCCAAGACAGGGCAACACAATCATCCAGTACCCACACACACACACATTTACACTCATACCTTAGATAAAACAGATAACATTAACTAAACTTATATGTAAATTTTAATTTATGTGCTTAAATGCCATGAAATTCATGAACACTACCAAAACTGTTTAGCAGAAGGAAATTAATCATTAAAAATTATTTGTTTTACATCAAATAGACTTCAATAAGAAAATGAAACTCTCATCATGATAATTTCCTATCAAAAAACAAGGTACAGTATAAGGTAAAACCTAATACTGACAACACTTTTGCATATTGTACAGTAGCTGAAACAATATGGTCAGTCAGCAGGAAGAATGACATGATATCAAAGCAAAATATGAAATAAGAATTCTATGGAAATATGGTTGCAAAGCATGTTACTAATATTGAACAAAGACAAGAAGTGCTTATATGTAGGAGGAAGGTTTGATGCGGAGGTGGAGTGCAAAATGAAGCATGTTATGTGAACATTCCTCTCTAGCAGGCTACATGAAAGCAATTTCAACTACCTCTCGCCTTACTCTGTGACCATCATGGTTCAATCTTTCCTCGGGTGGATGTTGGTGAGGAATGTCTCCATGATTATCCTCTAGCAGCTCAGCCAGTGGGAATCGACGCTGCACACAGTAATTATGAAGCAACATGCATGCCACTGTAATTTTGGCACACTTCTCTGGAGCATACATCAATGTTCCTCCCGAATGATGCAGGCACCTGAATCGTGACTTCAGTATTCCAAAAGTATGCTCGATTACTGATCTTGTCCTGCCATGGCTTCTGTTATACCTTTCCTCTGCTGGTGTTTGGGGGGATGCAAATGGTGTGAGAAGGTATGGCTCCAAAGGGTATCCACTGTCACCTGACAGAATTGCAGCATCCAACATATTACCGCTGAGGTGCTGGGAATCGAACCAGGGTCTCTCAAAGTGAGAGTCAGGCACCATAACACTTTGCCACGAACAGGTAAAAGTTAACAGTCTTTGGATGATATTTCCTGTGAACATAAAAGATTCCCTCTTCAAAGATGCATCATATTTAAACTATATAAACTTAGTAAAAAATTATCCTTTAAAATTATGACATTATCCTAACCTCAACTAGCCTTACCGATATATGACAGAAGGAAAGTAATTTGGAATGACATTTAATGAGATCCTTTTTTTTCATCAATCAATTATCTCCTTTCTACAGTAGAAGCAAATAAGGACAAATCAAACTTACCTAATAATACGTTTCCTCTGAACTCCCCTGCCTCAAACCGATCTCTAAGAGGACACTGGCTCCAAATGAAGGGATCATGAGTGCTTCCAGGATACCTAGCACAAAAACTAGTTATTAGATTGTCACTGTTGCACACAGCTTGAACATATAGAGAGTGGAAGTTCTTTCTGTTTACATAAACATACTCATTATGGACTGGTTTTTTGATTGGTATATGTGTGCCATCAATAGCACCACAGACACGGGGAAAGCCACTCTTTTAATAAAATCCCTGCACTGTTCTTGTTAAATCAGCAACACTTCGGGGCATCTTTATTTCTCTTCTCCCTTTTTCATAGAGAATATTAGTCACCTGCTTTATTATTCTACTAACACTTGCTTGAGTAAGGCCAGTTGCATCCCCAATCACACTTTGAAAGCTTCCACTTGCATAGAAGAGAAGAGCCACTAATAATTGGGTGTGTGTGTTGGGGTGGCGTGCGATCTTCTCGTCATGCGTTCAAGTTGTGGTTCTAGTTCTTGGCACATACGCAGAATTTCCTCACGGGGAAACCTGTAATACCTGATCAAATGTTCATCACTCAAATGCAATAGATCCACTGGGTCTCTGAACCTCCTCTCTCGACGTAATTGCCGATCATGTTCATAGGAGGCCACAGGCTCCATCTTCTCTGTAGTATCACTCTCAGTGCCTTTCAATCTCGTCTCTCTCCTGAGAAAAAAGATAGCACCTTTAGGTGAGGAAATATTTCCCACATCTGCCTATGTAGATGCACTCTCAACCTAAACGGTATCCAGCACACATCGTTTTGCCCATACTATAGAGTCCTTTCACCGGTCAGTGTCCTTTACCTTTGGTTAGGTTAGGTTTGGGTATTGTTTGTTTTTTTAATTGCATTTTTTTGTGTGTTTTCACTTACGGTTTTATTTAGAGCTTTAATTTTGATCATGTATTGTAGTATTAGATCGTTACTTAAGGTTTGGTTAATGAAAACAAAATTTTAATGACATTTTTTTGTTTTTTTGTTTTTCTTTTAAAACTTATTTTGAATTCCTTACTGAATTATCTTATAAATATATAGATTTTATTATACTTTAAGCCCAGCAAGTACTTTCTTTCGTCTTCACCAAAGGAAAGGTCGTTAGATTAGGTTAGGGTAGGTTAGGTTTGGTTAATTCTCTTTTCTTTCTTGTATTTCACTTCTTATCATTTTTTCTCTTTCGATATCATACACTATTTCTTCTCTTTCATTATCATTAACACTCCAAGACTACATGCTGTGGGTCCCCACATCTCACTATGATTGTTTTTGCTCAATATTAACACTAAGAGCAATTTTGACGTCTTTCTCTAACACTTGCTGCTATAAAATGTCGCTTGGAGGTGCATAAATACATTAACTTACCAATAAAATCCCGTGAATTGCTTTGATAAAACTGAGGAGGGCCAGCAGCAGTTTCAGAAACTTCCACGTAGGGGACTTACAGCTCCTCCGACCCTGTGTAAGTTACAATCCGAGATACAAACAAATATGGCCGCTACAATGTTTTGAGTATGCCTTGTAAGAACCGTCTGTAAGTTACAACAGAGAATTACAATCCAATATGGCGGCCCACAGGCTTTGAGTATACGTTGTAAGAACTTACAATGAGAGCTTACAATGTTTACATCAAGTTACAACCAACTCGGCGAGATACAATGTTGTAAGTTGTTTCGAGTATCCACCCCCAGGTTTTTAACTCGATTATTAACGCAATTATTTCACCTCCAGACCTCGATCGCACGCGTTATTTCACCTCCACATCTCGATCGCACGCGCCTTCCTAATCTTTTCTGTAAATCAACTGCATCATCAGAGTACAGGCACGTGTTTAATTGGTATCATTGATCTCAATTCTACCCCCCCCCCTCCCTGAAAGCATTGTCTTAACCAGCCCGCCTGATTCTCTCTCTCTCTCTCTCTCTCTCTTTATGCAAGGAAGAAGGAATCAAAGGCAAGGAGCACCAAACTGTTCCTTCAAAAAAACAAAAACAAAGACAAAACAACAGAGACAAATTTAACATCCGTTAATTTCGAGATGCCTGGACACACTGCATTTGAAAGATTGGAGATCACAGGAAGTAGGAAACACAGGCAGAGAGAGACAATTCCAGAGTTGGTCTGTTGCATAAATGAAGGACCGGGAGTAACGGTTAACTCTTGCATTTGAGAGTTAGACAGAAAAGGGATGAGAGTTTGCTGCTAGACGGGTGCTACGCGCTGGTCGTAGAGGTGGAGGGATGCAAGCAGACAGTTCAGAGAAGCAGTGGCCATTGAAGCAGCGATAGAAAAGAGATAAAGATGCAACAGTGCTGCGAAGAGACAGAGGTTGAAGGGAGTCAGTAAGAGGAGGAGAGTTAATGAGACGACAAGCCTTTGACTCCACCTTATTGAGGAGAAGAGCTGTATGTGGGGAGCCTCCCCACACGAGAGTTGTACTCTACACAGGGGCGCATAAAACCCGTGTATAACGTCAACAGTTGTGCAGGGGTAAAGAAGGTACAGAGTCGGCATAGCACACCCAATCTCTTGGAAGCAGATTTTATAAGAGACGTAATATGATCTTTCCAAAGTCCGGTTATCGCTATCTCAAACAATTATATTCAGGGCAAGAAATAATCGTCAGGCTGGAGAGATTAGTTATGTCATTTATTAATCAATACATTATCTGGGCTCTCTTGCATAAGTTGAATAATTCATTCTGGTAGTTGTAAGAATAAAATAATTAAGATGTCATCGTACCACAGAAGATAATACTGGAACCTTCACTAGTAACTGGTGGCTCTAGTTCATTGTACCGCTATTAGTTTAACCTTTCAAGTTATATATATATATATATATATATATATATATATATATATATATATATATATATATATATATATATATATATATATATATATATATATATATATATATTTGTTGTAGGTGGGGCCGCTCACCATCCACTCACTTGATGTAGTGCTGCTCTCGGTTGTCTGCCCTTTCCTCTCCATCCTTCTTTCCTTCCATTCTCTTCTGTCTTTCTTCTATTCATTCTTTCCTTGTCCTTCTGCCTACGGGTGACTTTACACTCCCTCTTCTTTCTTTCTTTCCTTCATTCTTTCCACTTCCTTCAGCCTGTGGGTGACTCTACACTAAGTAACAAGCCAAATGGCTTCCTGTGCACCAGAACGATAATATTCAGATTATGAAAAATGTTTATGAATTAATGAAGAGTTTAGAAACAAATCTGGTTTTTCTTCGTGATATCCCTGAGAAGCTGAACATAATCGCCTGGTAATATGAGAAATAACCTATAGAAAATATTGTAGTGAAATGTGTAACACATTCTTATTTTATTATAAACTGTTTTATGGCTGCCATACCATTTATTTCCCCAATAATTTTTTTTTTTCACAGAGTCGACTACACACACATACATCTTGACAACGCAGCCCTGGCAATGGTAGTCTTTTCCTTTACAGAGTCAAGCTGGTTCTCGCGGTAGTAAGCCCAGGTGAGGCAGAAGAGTTCTACTTTACCATTTTGGTGCAGCACGTTATTTTTTAGCGTATTCTTGATATTACCAGACAGTTTGACACAGCTTAGGAGACCCGCCGGGCAGTGACGAGGTCGATGAAGGCTTATCCTTCCTCTCCAATGCGAAATATATCTCTTAAGCTGATTTAATGTATTTGCTGGTACAGCAGATGTCACCGTGCTAAGTTTCTCACTTTCCTGCTTGCACTGAGCACATAACAGACTCCTATCTACACCCTGGCAACACGACCCTAGTCTTGGTAAATTCTGGCTAAACAATAACAAGTTGATTTACGCCGCAGTAATACCCAAATGAGGTAGGACAGTTCTGCTTTATCTATATAGTTTATTCTTGATATTATCTGACGATCTTATTCAGATATGGAGACCCCTCCCCCTAAAAGTGAGGGGACAAAGGTCAAAGCTATAGGCAAGAATTAGTTTCTGATCGTTTGTAAACTAATTAGCTAAAATAATCTTGACCTGCTTTGGAGCAAACTTGGTGGATGAGCTGAACGTCAGCCTAGGGGTTTCTCTCTCTCGCTCGCTCTCTCTCTCTCTCTCTCTCTCTCTCTCTCTCTCTCTATAAGAACAACAGAATGTAGTCAAGTTCACATAGTAAGGTTAACTTAAACAGGTCTTGGAAGTATATAGGATAAGTCAAAGAGGAAGGGATCTGACTTGGATAAATTTGACAAATATAGTATGGGTAACAGGGAAAGGGCAAGGTCAAGGTCACATGGCAAGGTCAACTTAATGTTCTGACCACATTTAGCTCAACTTGGAGGAAGGGTTCAGTAAGGCAAGTACGAAGGAATCTGATTCTAAGAACAATCCATCAAAGGTTAAGGTTCTCATGGCAAGGATGATGTTCAACCCGTGTGTGTCTCTGTGTGAAAAGTGTAACTAAAACAGTGTTGATCTGGCATGAACCAACCTTTGCTGAATGGCTGAGGGTCACACAAGGGCTGACATATTGTTTCTGAGAACATAAATTTATTATATTTTGTGGCATCGTGCACATAATGTTAACCAATTCTCATGATAAACAGCATTCATTGAGGTGAACTATTAATAGAAATCGTCTGCTTGGTTATAATTATTCACCTTAATATTCATTCTGAGCTAAACTAAACTGCTCTGAACTACTCTGATCTTTCTGCTTGCCTACCTTCCTCTTTATGGCGGGCATGCAATACTCTTCTACCTACACACTCTGACTCCCTTCTCTGTCCATCTCATCAATGTAAAGACTTGACTCGTATTCCGTTTCCTTCCCGTACAGCACACAACAGGTCAACTCTGGAACTGTCATCATCAGTCAGTGTTATTCTCAGTCTATGACCCCAGTCAGTGCAATGTGCACAGGAATCTCCAAATGACTGAATCTGCATTATGTTTATATTTTGTTCAGTATTCTTTGGAATGCACGGCGTTCTTTTTGTAAAAATTGTAAACGAACAAACTTCATCGTTGTTGTGAAGTATTAGGTAGCTGCATAAATAACAATAAGGGTATACACAAACAGTCTTATATCCAACTGAATCCCTAGATTCAGATGACCTGTTTTATTCGTTTACTATTGTTACTTTATGACGATTTTGTTTAGTTTTCAACATCCCAGAAGTGAAGAGTTTGTTGAAGCAGGACTAGGAAAGTTTCTTTCTTGCTGTTGCTTTTACCATTCGTTATAGGAAGCTCAGGACAGATTTCTCGAACAGAAGAGTTTAGATACAAACCCTGTAATATAGAAGAGGCCTTTCCAAAGTTTGGTAACAACAGTAATAAATTATGGACAATGTCACTCCTAATGAAAGGCTAAAAAAAAAAAAAAGTTCAAAGGGGGTAAAGTATAAGAACGTCCAGGGATATCGCCCTCAAATACCTTAACCTTATTGTCGTCGGCATAGGAGGCTTTCTTACACCTCTTCCTTGCTGATTTATTTTGCATATTCCACCTGGACACTTTCATCAAGGTTAATTATGTAGTTATTCCAACGACACAGTTGCCAAGTATCGTGCAAAGTGATACTATGTTGAATATACAAATAAATCGCTGAGAAGAAAGTGTTATGGAATCTGCAAAGGCATTTAGCCTACGACCCTGAGTGACTAGGCTGGGATGGGCAGAGTGGCTGGTGTCCATTACCCACTTCACGAGAAGGAATGAGGAGGAGATGGGAGGAGACATAAGATGATCAAGAGGAAAGGAAATAGGACTGGGGAGACAGTGCCACTGGGACAGTAGTGGGAGTAAGAGGTCGAGGAAGAGAAAGAGAAATGGAAATTGAAAGTGGAGAAAGAGACCCAAGAGATGCAGGAAGAGAGGTATAAGAGGATACAGAGGAGGAGCAGAAAGATATGCAAAAGGAAGACTCGGACGACCAACACAAGGAAAACGGAAATGAAAAGAGTATTTAGGGAAGAAGGAGATACGGGACTATGAAGATGAGGAGGAAGAAGAGGAGGAGGAAAAAAACGGGAGAAAGAAAGCGGGAGAGAACAAGAATGGGGAATTAAACGAGTCAGAGAGAAGGGAGTGAATACAGAATACGAGGGAGGAGAAAAAGAATACAAGGGAGAGAGAGAGAGAGAGAGAGAGAGAGAGAGAGAGAGAGAGAGAGAGAGAGAGAGAGAGAGAGAGAGAGAGAGAGAGAGAGAGAGATGAACGGGAAAGGAACATGAACAGTACAGTAACAGTACCGGGAGAAGGTGCCTGTGTACTAGTATGTGGGTTGCTTTGCGTGTCCTGCTTGGTGATTGAGGACACGAGGGAATATGAAGGATGAGAATGACTATGAAGTGAAGGAGAATATGCGGGGTAAAAAGGGAACAAAAGCTGACTAGGAACCAGAACTGCAGTGATACAAGTAGAAGTTACTTGTTTTTGCGTGGTTGGTTTGCATATCGCGCATGCTGTAAGAGTTGACGAGAGAATACGAAAGAAAAGAAAGAGAACATACTGTGTTAAGATGTAGATAAAAGGAGAAACGGAGTAAAAGCTTAATATAAGGTGAACAGAAGGTAAAAATGCTCGTCTGACCGTCCTTGGTTTGCGTATAGTGCTTGCTGGGTGAGCTGAGAGGAAAATTCAGAAGAACAATATTAGAAGAGGAAGGAAAAAGGGGACATGCGAGAGAAATTTAGAAAAAGAATGTACAAGAAGAGATTGTACTGAAGAACAGTAGTACAAGGGAACAAAGGTACATTCATGTGCCTCGACTCGCATGACGTGCAGTTGGATGAACGGACCAGAGAATACGAAAGTGGAGAATATGAAATCGAAAAAGGACGGAGAAAGAAAAATCAGAACAAAGGTTGATGGGCGAATAAACTGAGTAGAACACTGGTGCAGTAAAATTAATCTTAACTTGCATATAAATTAGTTTGCATGTAGTGCTTGCTGGATGAGTTAACGAGAGAGCACAAAGGAGAATGAGAAGAAGCAAAGAGGAGAGCGAGAAGGAGAATAGAAGATAAACAGCAATAGGCGAATAGCAGTACGAGAAGAAAATGAAATTGATTGCTTTTGAGTTGCTTTGCGTGTGGTGGTTGGTCGGTGAGTTGACTGTGGGTGCAGTGTTATTCACCCCAGCTGGTGCACGGGACGGGGGTCTTGCTTGTTTACGTTTATGTTCCTTTATGCCGCTCTGTAATTAGCCTCTTATGTGCTGCCGCAGTGTTGGCTCGCAGTTAGATACAAGTCACTTGGGAACGACTTGGATGATATTAACTTCTATATGACGTAAAAAAATCTTCAGTAACAATGCCGTTATTTTTTTAATACATTGCTGAAGGACTTAGCTTTTGTTATTTATGTGTGATGTACGAATAAGAACCAGTACGTAAACAGCTTAGAGGTAAAACTGTTGTGTTGTCGGTGTGCTGGTTAGGTGCGATAGATGCATGTTCATCGGATCTGCTGTACTGATAGGTGGTTACTTCAGTATGGCATAATAATCACAAATTAATATGAATGTTTACGGTGAAAATGTTGTGCTCTTGGTGTGCTGGATCGATGTGTTAAATACATGTTCCTCGCGCGCGCGCGTGTGCGTGTGTGTGTGTGTGTGTGTGTGTGTGTGTGTGTGTGTGTGTGTGTGTGTAACTAGTCAGATTGATGTGTGGCTTATGCGTTATGTTAGAAGAGCAACAGCATAATTATGTATGTTTTCAGAAAAAAAATGTTGTTCTATAATAATATTGTTGGAACCTTAGCTGTTACACCTTACAATTTATTTAATAATAATAACCAGACATAAATGATGACAGTTAAATATGCCGCAGTGTTTTTGACAGAATTTACTTTTAGCACTTGGAACTAAGGTTTTGTAATTACTTTTTGATGTAAAAATAAAAACAACAGATGAATAAATAATGTTCTGTAGATGTCTTGACTTGGTCTTTGATGTTTGTCCATCGGAGCTAATGTGTTTATAGGTATTTATCTCTATTCCTGAAAGATTTAGGGATTTTTATGGGGCAAAACAAAATGGATGATGAATGTTTATGGTATGGATCCCCTGCTCTCACTATGCTGGTTCGCTGTTGGGTGCAAGTCCCGCGGGTCGATTATATTCTGATGTGTTTGTTCACACTGACGAGAGATTTAGTAACTTAAGAGTGTCGTAAGAAAATATGTAAATGTGACTTAAAAACAAAAAGACATAAGGACTACTTATGGCAGAATGCAATACCGTTAGTGTGTTGTCAGGTTCTGTGTTCTTGGATGCAGCCGAATGTATTTGCTTATATTATTCTTCCATGTACAACGTAACACAACAAGGTAATATGGAGGTGCAAAAAATAAATGATTAGTAGCAATGTTGCCGTGTGCTGGCTATCAGTATTAGATGCATGTCCCCCGAATATTCTGTGTTGGGATTAGGGACTAATCCTTTATAGATTGCGTCGTATTGTAAACTTTAAGACCACTGTTAAAATTTACGATAGGAACGCCGTTATGTGTTTGGATATAATTAGTAATAATGCCAAAGGGTTTAGAGTTTGTTAATTCTGTTGTATGTAGAAGCAGAAGACAAGTTTAAAATTTACGGTGAAAATAACCAATTGTGTTGGATTTCTTTGTTCACACTACTGGGGGACCTTTCACAAATTGTGTGTAGCGTATTTGCTGTAGGCGGGACGTCCATCATCCACTCATTCGATGCAATGTTGCCTTCATGCAACTGTACACTGAGGGACAACCTAAATGGTTTCCTGTAACCCAGGAATCAATATCCTATGATGAATGGTATCCATATATCCAAATGAAGTTTGATGTTCAAGTTGGCTAAAAAGCTTCTACCGGAGAACTCCGTAGAACTTTCCATCTGAGGTGTGTTTGTGGTTTATTACTCACATAATGCCACTCAGGGGCGAGTGAGGTTGATTATGGGGTGGGTTTATTGCTCACATTGTGGGGGAGGCGGTGGCTTAATCGGTAGAGAGGTGGCCTGCAATCCTACTGGACCCAGGTCCAGGATTTGAATTTCATAAAGTAGGCTTTGTTGATCTACCATAAGACCCGCTAATATGTAAAAATACCCTCGCTAATACCAGTACACCAGTCCTGTTTGAGACAGCCCTAGCATGTATTCAATTTGGACGATGGGTGTTAGCGCCGAAGTGGTGACATGTGGAGGTGTGTGGAAGGACTACTGGGCCTTGGGATAGGCCCCGAAGGCTTTTCTCAGAGTCAGACACAATTTAAAAAATATATAATCAGGGGCGAATGAGGTTGATTTATGGGGTGGGTTTATTGCTTACATAAACATGATGCCACTCAGGGGAGAGTGAGGTTAATTACCCTTGTCTTAAATGTCAGGACTACATAGCCTAAACCCAGACCCCTACGATGTTGTTGGAACAATGTAGGATTTGATGATGGATAGATACATGGTGTACAATATTTAAAAATAATGCTTTTAGTGATGACATAAAATGCTGGGCTGTATTTGCCCATACTGAGGCATTTTGTTATTGTAAATTGTATGTAATGTAAAAATAAAATCAGAGATTAATGTTGTCTGCGTCGGAAAAACTGCAAATGGAACAGGAATGCACGCCACTGTCAAGAACAATATTTTTCTCTCTGTCACACGACAAAGTTGGCGTACAACTTTAAGGCAACTTTTGGGGGATATTTAAATAGAAATGACGGCAAACTCTGAGTTCCGCGTGCGTGATAATATTCAAGTTCTTGCAAGGAAACTGTGCAGACACTTTTCTGTGATAGTCACACGGCACGCAAGCATTCCATCAAAAACATATGTAAAGAAAAAAGCTATTTAGATTCCCGTTATTCGTGAAAAGGTGTATTAGTAATATTTTGTACCTGAAAATTTCGGTACAAGAAAGGGAGAACTTTGACCCATTCACTACGATGTTGCCATTTTCTTTGTTTTTTTTTTTCCTTTCTTTATCTTTGTTGCTGTTAGATGTTTATATTCAACTTGAGGGTACCTGAGAGCAACAAGTTGAATATAGGTTGTATCTTACACCCAAATTTCAAAATGTCTCTGTTAATCTTAACAGTAGCCAGAATACAAAAGACGTCACCGTAGTGAAGTGGTCAACCATCCACTACCATGGCGTCTTAAACATTATATTCTTGCTGTCTCCAGACGACTTAATTCACCTCAGCAGAGACTTTTCCCAGTAGTGAGGTTAGCCTTCATGAACCCAGTCACGAGTAGGGGATTATACCAAGATGCCTAAAAGAGGTTGGAAGAAATAAGAGTTGCTGTTGTTGATTAGCCCCAATCTGTGTGGCCGAACCGACCCGTCGACCACAGGTATGTGCTTCTGTGGGGCCGTCTTGCAGGTACAGTACAATACAAGCATCATGCAGGGATCTGGCGCCCCCACTTGGTAGACATCGCCTCACCAGGGTTGAAACAAGAATGTTCCCCACCTGAGTCACCAGCCAGCCAGGATGGGTGTATTGGCTGTTCTCCTCCCCGACCTCTCTGGACACCCTCTTGAGCCAGAGTCCCAGCCGGAAATGTTTGTAGCCCTTCAGGGATAGGGAGGAGGAGGCCGCAGAGGCAGATGGTAAGGCCACCCCATCCCTCACCTCTCCTGGGACCCTCTTGAGCCAAAGCCCAGAGAACGTGATATATTAGGTGACTTTTTGTTTCTGACTGGGCCTATCATGACGTATCGAAAACGCAAGTTTAATCCCTGTCAATAAGGTAACACTTTTTTTTTTTTGTTTCCCACCACAAGATCGTTTCATGCAGTTTAAACTGTTCCTTGCCCCAACCGGGATTCGAATCTGGGTCCATTAGATCTGCAGGCCACCTCTCTACTGATTCAGCCACAGTCTTTAAAGCAAATATGACGTCTGGTTGAAGCAGTTAAACCCAACAATTCATTTCTGCTAAATCTGAGTCTTGCTGAAGAATTCAACACGCCTTTTACTGTTGGTGAAGTGTTCTGTGTCAGCGAGAAGACGGCTCCCTGACGGTACATTTCCAATGACAGTTGCTGGGCTTTATTCTGTCTGGAGATTCTGCCTTTATTGTAGTGAGGAGGGGAAAGAAAAGTAAAGGGTGTGCGAAACGCTTGCACTTTGAAGGGTTAATCTCTGGCAACTGCAGAGTAAATGCCAGTCCATGATGCCTTCCAGTTTCACCAGACAACAACACACCAGACTGGCTCAACCAGATTCACTCATTGTCGCTAAACTCGCTAGAGAAAGGTGCCTGATTTTCGGTGACATCAAAAAATATCCAGAAAATCGCCGAGTAATATCCTCAAATGTCGCAAAATATGACAAAAAATTGTTTAAAAATGTGTTAAAAAGAAATATATATGGGTAAGCCGCACAGCTAAACCGCTAATGGTTGTCAAAGTAACAGCTGCTTTCAAGCTAAAAAAAAAAAATGTAATTATGAAAAACGCCCAGTAATATGATAATGAATGTGGCTACGGCTTGATAAGGTCTCTGAAATTTTACGGCTGAAGTGAAACGAATATCTCTTGATCTAGCAACGAACTCACCAAAACTGTAGTCAAATGATGTCAGATTCTGAATGACCACAATAGTCTGGAAAACAAAAAGAAAAAAAATCGTTGAATAAGGTACTAGGATTGCTTGAACATCACCAGTGTTTGGCAAGGATCGCCAAAACAGTATCACTGACTGGAATAATCTCTGGCTAGATCTAGCAACAATCTCGTTTTGTCGGCAAGTATGGTCTGCTTGCTGCCCCAGTGTTAGGTACCCGAACTTACCGGCACACTGACCCAAGGTGCCAGCTGCTCTGTTGTTGTTGTAGCGAACTAATATGAAACATACTGCTCGGCTGTGTTTACCAGCCGTGATAGCGAAGTCGGTATTGCTTTCAGTTTGTCTGTCTGTCATGGGTCTGTCTGTGTGTTGTGTTTGACAGTCGTGATAGCGAAGTTGGTATTGCTTTCAGTTTGTGTGTGTCAGTGTGTGTGTGTGTGTGTGTGTGTGTGTGTGTGTGTGTGTGTGTGTGTGTGTGTGTGTGTGTGTTAACATGATACCTTCCCAACCGCTCAAGATATCACCATAAAATTTTACAGGTGTTGTACGGACGAAAATCTTGGACGAGTTCGAAACTGGTGAAAGTTGGTCAAGGTCAAGGTCATATTCCGTGCCGCGCTAGATATGCATCGGCTCGCGACTGGTGTAATTCCCTCCTTGGGGGGCCTCCAGATTATTCTGTGCCCAGTCAGCTAACCTGATGTCCTGTTAAATAAGCAACAATAGCTGACAAGTTCTCAAAGAAAGAGAGAGAGAGAGAGAGAGAGAGAGCAAAATGTAGTCAAAGGATATTGTGTAAGCGGAACAGGAGATCGAGTGCATGACCCGTGGGAGGGGAAGTATAATGGATTAAATTCAGTGTTATTGTGTTACGCTGCATGAAGCTGGCTGGTGTGCAGGGGTCCAAAGGCCTTGCACCGGTAAACACACATACATACTGCTGTACTGAAAGGTACGAGTATATAGGTCTCTCTCTCTCTCTCTGCTTAACGTCACCATGGATTCTTCTACCATCTTGTATACTATAAATTCAGATGTATATCCATGTAAACTACTGTATGCACATTTCAGTCATCTCCTACACCACCTGTCATAATACAGAATATCAAGTTGTTCTTGACGTCAACATGGCCTCCACAGTCAGTATGTGTAAACCCAAATGTGTATTCTGATCCATATATTGGGTGAGGTATTTCACTTTATGTTCATATGTTACTCATTTGTGTCCGTTTAAGGTCCCTGTTGTTCCTCTCCATTCATGCTCCTCTCAACTCTGTCGTAGGGTCATTTACTGTAAGCATTCCAAGTGTCTCCTGGACAGAGGAGAATATGGCAGCTCTGGCAGACTTGATAATCATCCATCTCAGGCGTGCACTGTAGTTGGTTACAGAAGGCAATCCTGTCAGTCGTGATGCTGCCTCAGCACTGATGGTCTGTTCCAGTGCAAGGTCTACTGTGCTAATGATAAATGATTTTAAGGTTCTTCTTACGGTAAGCAATCCATTTTCCAGTACGGACCGAAGACCTGGATGTGTGTTATCTCTGTTCAGCAGGTTTAACTGGAACTTGGTCAACCATCTGGCGTAGTTCCTGTGATTTGTGACAAAGAAGAGTTGAATGAGAGGTGTTAGTGCATGCAGGAACCATCACTAGGCCCTACATGTAATAGGCTTTCCCCCACACCCACAACACCCTATCCTGCTCCCTCCCCCATCCCTCCTCCAAACACCTGCAGCCTGGTCACTGTATCCCAGTAACTGTAAACCACCCTACTACTCTCCTGACCCCCACGACCCTAACCATGCAAAAAAAAAAAAAAAAAAAAAAAAAATCACTGGCGGTGGGTTGCTGTAGAAACACTGGGGGGTTGCTGTAGATTTGCAAAATTCTGTAGAATTACATTTAGTATAATGGAAATGTATGGAAATGTATGATGAAACATATTGTTCTTAAGCATGTTTCCCACCACAAAACTCATTCTTAAGTTACATTTTCTCATCAGCTCCCCTTTGTCCATCATATACCATTGGTTTGGTGTGTACCACCTTCGCTCTGAAGAAACCCATTTAGGGGGCACTTTTGGGTGACGCCCCCTACCACACCCACCACCGGTGCAAGTTAAGAATTAAGTTTCTGTGATCTCCCCACCAGACCCTACATCACTGGCATATTGAAGCTTGTGCCTCTCTCGGTCTGAAGAAAAGTCATCTAGTTCCGGCACAAACTGTACTGTACATTGCATACATCCTGTTCTTTCCTGTCCGTGTACCCACGATTTTCTTTACCCTATACCTTTCTGTGGTGTACACTAAAATAATTTTCCAAACTCTTTTTCTGTGAGTGTATGTGTGCGTTTACATAAGAACATACTGTAAGAGAAGAGGAGAAATGTGTTAAGCCAGCTGGTAGTCCATAATAAACACTGTAACAAGATTACGAGAAGGATGTAAGAACAGCAAAGAATATTCTCATTTGCATTGCTTAATGCCATTTTTTCTCACTGTATTGAAACTGTGTATGAGAGAGAGAGAGAGAGAGAGAGAGAGAGAGAGAGAGAGAGAGAGAGAGAGAGAGAGAGAGAGAGAGAGAGAGAGAGAGAGAGAGAGAGAGAGAGAGCGATAGCATTGCCCCCTACCTTAGGAAACCCCACGTTTGTGGGGAACAGGGGAGTCTCATCCTGCCTAAAATTTCACTTGGGCAGAGATCTACCTCTGTCCGACGTTTTGTTTTACTTAGTAAAAAATAATCACCCCCGCAATCTTGTAATGAGAAGAAATAATTATAAACTGGGAGGAGAAGGGGTGAACTTGTGGTTCAGGTGAAGGTCTATTACTACTGTGCAAAATTTTGTGTGCCCAAGTAAAAACTATAGAATTGTTTCCCCTCAGGACCAGTCGCTCCCTCATGGGGGGATGGCCATCAGGGGTCCCACCTTGCCTAAACTGTGGCCACAGTGAACGTCTAACGGTATGCAAAATTTTATCTATCTATCTATTGCCAGACGCCTTAATCCCGTAAGGGATGGGTACAAACAAATCGCCTCAATGTCGCCCTGTCCCCCACCAATTCACTGCCCTGCTCCCAGTTCACACATCCCTCTCTCATATACCTCTCCACTACCATCCCTCTATCACATCCTTGGCCTACCCCTCTCTCTCCCCTTCACCACCTCACTCACATAATCTGTCCTTGTCAGTCTCACACTCTCCATCCTCTCCATATAGCCACACCATCTCAATGCTTCCTATCACATCCACACCACAACGCTCCTTCACTTCCTCATTTGTCAGTCTGTCTCTCCATGTGACTCAACATGCTCCTCTCAAATAGCTCATTTCCACTCTTGATCTGTGTCTCTCCTACAAGGTCCAAGCTCCACTTCCATACGTTGGAGCTGGTATCACAGTATTGCTGTGCAGTAACTTCTTCACTTCCATGCTCACTTCCCTGTTTCTCATCACTACTTTCAAAGAAGCAGCAACCTTTCTTCCTTGTTGTACCCTTTCAAGCACTTCACCCTCTGAACTTTCATGTTTACTCATCACACTACGAGTACACAAGTACTTAAATGCACTCACATTTTCCATGTCATCCTCATTCAACTTCACTGTACATTCACTGACTTCATTTCTCTCCAAGACCATAACTTTACTCTTCCCTACATTCACTTTTAGATTCCGCTTCTTACACACTCTCCCAAACTCATTCACCAAGCCTTGCAGCTCCCCCTCGTCTTCACTTAACATCACAGTATCATCTGCAAACAGCAGTACAGGGAGTTTCCAAACATTGCCCTCCCTCATTATGGCCGCTTCGCATCCACTGCCCTGCCTTGTATCTCTTTTATAACCCCATCTATATGCAGATTGAACAGCTATGGGGACATGACACATCCCTGTTTGAATCAAATTTTTAGATGGGAAAATTCA
This sequence comes from Coenobita brevimanus, assembly GCF_032717465.1. NCBI lineage: Eukaryota > Metazoa > Arthropoda > Malacostraca > Decapoda > Coenobitidae > Coenobita > Coenobita brevimanus. Next base: position 20,741,323 of record NC_136987.1, on the reverse strand, counting down.
CTCAGTTCACTATCCATACAGACTTAGCACCCTCATACATACTCTTCATGGCATTCAGCAACTTCCCATATACTCCATATATTCTTAATACTTTCCACATTCCTTGTCTATCCACCCTGTCATATGCTTTCTCCAAATCCATGAAGGTAGCATATAATTTCTTTCCCTTCTCTAGAAACTTTTCCACTAAAGACCTAAGAATGAATATCTGATCTACACAACCTCTTCCCTTCCTAAAACTTCTCTATTCTCCAACTAATTCCTCTGTTATTTCCCTAATTCTGTCAATAAGCATTCTACCATATACTTTTCCTATTAACCTAAGAAGACAAATGCCTCTATTATTACCACACACTTCTTTTTCCCCTTTTCCTTTGTACAGAGGAATAATTATGCCAGATTTCCAATCCTCCGGCACTTTACCTTCCTCCTCTCTACCATTGTGCAAAAATTCTTATTCCTAGGTAAAAATTTCGAATTCCTAGGTTAAAAATCTTGACCATACATAAATACTTTGGCCAGGACCCCCAACGGCTGCTCCACCCCTACCCCGCGAGGGACGGCCTTTGGAGGTCTCACTCAGCTAAAATGTGGCCCCAGTAACAAGGGAGGAAGAGGGGCAAACCCTGGTGGTCCCAGACTCAAAAAACTATTAATATTACGTAAAAACTATGCCATTCTCCCCCCTCTTCCAGGAGCCACCACCTTTGCCTACCCTGCCATAAGATGTCAGTAGGGTAAACGTCTACCAACATGCAAATGTTCTTGCTCCTACTCTACAAACTATGACTACAGGGTACTTAGTGGCTTTTCTGAGATCACCGGGGGATGCTTCCACCCAAATGAGGGGGAACTCTCGATTGTTACGCTGTTCCCACAATGGGCCCTGGTGAACATCTTATTAGTATGCCAGATTTCATGTTCTTCAATTGAGTTTTGCCGTGCATAACGACTCTTTCTGAGACTGCCGAGGGCTACCTCTCCTGAAAGGGGTGGCTCTTTGGGTCTTGCCATGCTTATTGTCTTGTGCGAATAAAACTCCACCATTGTGCAAAAAATTCATATTTCTAGGTAAAAGAAAATGCCTCACGGTTTCGGAACTGAGATCCGCGGGCAGCCACCCTCGTGGTGGGTGATCCTCGGTGATCCAACCTTGTCTGAAACCTGGCCCAGGGGGAGATTATCACAAAAAATTCATTTTACTAACACTCCTCCCACAGGGTGTGAACCCTATCCTTGAAGAAAGTACAGTAACTCAGTGAATGATAGTGAGTGAGACGGTGACAGTGAAACAGTTAAGGACATGCACTATACTTAGTCGCCACTGGACAATTGGTGCAGAAAAAAATATCTCCTTGAACACTGATATTTTCCAGGAGCCCCTAATGGGGAGCCTGTGGAGGTCCCATCCTACTGATGACCTGACTGATTAGATGTCAACCAATGTGCAAAACTTCATACTCAAAGGTAGACAGGTATGGTCATGCATAAGGCTAGGAACCCCAGGGGCTTCCCTCCCCCTGTAAGAATGACCCTCCGGGCTCCTACCCAGCCTAGAACCTATTTTTTTTTTTGCTACGAAGAAAGAACCAAAGGCCACGAGCCAGCAATAATTGTTCCTTCCAGGAGAAAAACAAAATAAAAGAGAGAGCCAAATTCAAGATTTGATCATTTTGAGATGCCTGGAAACACTGCGTTTGAAAAACTGGAGATCATAGCTAACAGGAAATACAGACGGAAGGAGACAGTTCCAAAGATGACCTGTTGCATAATTGAAGGATTGGGATTAACGGTAAACTTTTGAATTAGAGAGTTAGACAGAAAAGAGATGAGCACTTGCTGATAGACGGATGCTATGCGCCCATCGTACAGGTGGAGGGATGCAAACAGACAGTTCAGAGGAGCAGTGACCATTGAAGTAATGAAAGAGAGATAAAGATCCAACACTGCAGTGAAGACACAGAGGTTGAAGGGAGCCAGTAAGAGGAGGAGAGTTAATGAGACGAAAAGCCTTCGACTCCACCCTATTGAGAAGAGCTGTATGTGGGGAGCCTCCCCACATATGAGAGTTGTACTCTACACAGGGGTGGATAAAACCCCTGTATAGAGTCAACAATTGTGCAGGGGTAAAGAAAGAACGGAGTCGGCTTAACACACCTAATCTCTTGGAAGCAGATTTTACAAGAGATGTAGCAGCATCTTTCCAAGATAAATCCCGAGTGAATGAAACCCCAAGCATGTTCAAAGATTATGCAGGATTAAGCTGAATATTATTAAACATTAGTGGGTACACCTGTGGAAGATTTTGTCGGGTTGATAGGTGTAAGAACTGAGTCTTTGATGCATTAAAAACAACAAGATTATTTTTACCCCAGTCAGAGATACGAGCCAAGGCAGCCATTAGCTGTGCCATAGCCTCATCCATTGTTTGTTGAAGTAACTGCTGAGATGGACGTTGTGGGAACCAAATGGAAAGGTGAAGGGTGGAGTCATCAGCATACGAGTGGATAGGGTTAGACGTACAGCTTAGAAGGTCATTGATGAATAAAAGGAAGAGAGTTGGTGATAGGACAGGGCCCTGAGGAACACCATTGTTGATAGATCTAGGGGAAGAACGATGGCCGTCTACAACAACGGCTATAGAATGACCAGAAAGGGAGCTAGAGATGAAGGCACAGAAAGAAGGATAGAAACCGTAAGAGGGCAGTTTGGAAATTAAAGATTTATGCCAGACTCGATCGAAAGCCTTTGAGATGTCAAGTGCAATGGCAAAGCTTTCGCCAAAGTCCCGAAAGGAGGATGACCAGGAGTCTGACAGGTAGGTGAGAAGATCGCTAGTGGAGCGTCCCTGACGGAACCCATACTGACGATCAGAAATAAGGTTGTGATAGGAAAGATGCTCTAATTTTTTTCTATTAAGAATTGACTTGAAAACTTTTGAGATACAGGATGTTTAAGCAGTTGAACGATAATTAGAGGGTTGGGAATGGTCACCCGTCTTTGGGACTGGCTGAATGAGAGCAAACTTCCAGCAAGAAGGAAAGGTACAAGTTGATAGACAAAGGCGAAAGAGTTTACCTAGGCAGGGTGTAAGCAAAGAAGCACAGTTCTTGAGGACAGCAGGAAGGACTCCATCAGACCCATATGCCTTGTTAGTATTGAGGCCTGTGATGGCAGAAAATACATCGGCTGAAGAAATTTTAATGTCAGCCATGAGGAAGTCAGAGGGGGGAAATGATGGAGGAACAGCACCGGAATCGTCTAAGAGGGAATTTGAGGAGAAAGTCTGAGCAAAGAGATCTGCTTTATCAGTAGAAGAAATAGCTACAGAACCATCAGAGTAGATAATAGGAGGGAAGGATGATGCGGTAAAGTTGTTAGAAAGGTTTTTGGCAAGGTGCCAGAAGGAGCGGGGTGAATTCGAGTTGGAGAGTTGAGAGCATTTAGTATGGATGAAATTATTTTTAGCAGAGCGAAGAATAGACTTAGCACGATTCCGGTCAGAAACTTAAAAAATAATGTGATTCAGGGTTGGGTTGGCTCCAGTACCTTTTAGAGGCACTTTCCTTGTTGTGGACAGCATTCGAACAAGCATGATTAAACCAAGGCTTTCGTGCATTACTCAAAGGATATGAGAAAGGAATGTATGCTTCCATGCCCGAGAAAATAACCTCCGTAATGCGCAAGGGACACCCAGATGGCTCCTGGCCATGGAAGCAATAATCATTCCAGGGAAAATCAAAGAAGTACTGCCTGAGGGTCTCTTATTCCGCAGGTCCAAAGTGCCACAGACAACGTTTCTTTGGAGGGTCCACAGGCTGTACTGGAGCGATAGGACAGGTTAAGGTAATAAGGTTGTGATCGAAGGAGCCCAACGGACAGAAAAGATTAACAGTGTAAGCAGAAGGACTAGTTGTAAGGAAGAGGTCAAGTATGTTGGAGCTCTCTCCAAGGTAGTCAGGGATACGGGTAGGGTGCTGTACAAGCTGCTCTAGGTCATTAAGGATAGAAAAGGTGTAGGCTTGTTCACCAGGTGGATCAGTGAAAGGAGAGGAGAGCCAAAGGTGGTGGTGGACATTGAAATCTCCTAGAATGGAGATTTCAGAGAAAGGAAAAATGGATAGAATGTGTTCCATCATAGAAGTAAGATAGTCAAAGAATTTTTTGATAGTCAGTAGAATCAGGGGATAAGTAAACAATGCAGATACAGTTAGTCAGAGAATGACAGTAAAGCCGAAGCCAGAGTGTAGAGAATTCAGAAGAATCGAGTTCAGGAGCAAGAGAGAAAGATAAGTTGTTGCATACATATGCACAACAGCCACCTTTGGCTTTGAAATGAGTATAGAGAAAGTAGGAGGATTCAGGAAAGGGTTTGCTGTCAGTTGCCTTAGACAGCTGAGTCTCAGTTAGGAAAAGAAAATGAGGTTTAGAGGAGGAGATGTGGTGCTCAACAGAGCAATAGTTAGAGGAAAGGCAGCGAATGTTGCAGAAATGAAGAAGAAGTGAGTCAGACAGCGGTTCCAGGCAGCTCAAGAGGAGAGGGGAGGAAGGTGGGGGCATTCATGTTCCCCCCTCCCCCCTGGGGATTCCTAGGCTATGTGTTGTGTAGCCATGATTTGTTATTGAATTTTGGAAAAGGAAGTGTAGTGTGTACTGTGCATGTAGCTTGGTGTTGATAGAGAAACTTGTATTGGAGAGCATGATGGCCTACTGTCTGTGTTACTGAGACACTGAAAAAGTTCAGCAAAGGGGGATGGTCAGGAACTAGCCCCGAGGGCTGATGAAAAAGGAGCTCCAGCTCTCCCTGTCATTAGCTTTCTATCCACCTTGAGAGTACTGCCCTGCTCCACTTGTGCGCATAAAAGTCTACCACCGTGGAATATTTCGTCCTGCAATGTAAAACGACAAGCTGCTTGTCAGACCTGGACCCCATTCTTCGGTATGGTGTAGTAACTCAGTTATTAACACAGACAGGTGACAAGCACTGTGACTGCATGCCCTTTTGGATGTGGCAAGGAAAAGAACGTGAAAGGCTAAAGAACAAGATGAAGAATTATTGGATATTACACTAAAACAGGAAATGACGAAGGAAGTAAAAGAATTTGAATATCCATTATCAACAACTACCATTACATTAGAGGTATCTTCAGTGGTATGAATGGATTGCAGACGGACAAAAAATACATTGATAAATAAATAATATCCGACAAAATATAATATTAAGAATCGACATATACTGGATACACGCTAGAAGTTGCTAGAAGTTGGGCGTTAGTTTGGATGTTTTTTTTTTTTTTAGCAAAAAGAAAAAGACCCAGAGAGAAAACAGAATTATTATACGATAGAAAAATGAAGGAAAAAAGCTGAGATTTATCTTGAATGTTTACTAGCAAATTAAAAAAAAGAAAGTAATATATGGTCACTGCTGCACCTATTGACATAGATACAATAAACTAAAAAAAAAAAAAAAAAAAACGGAAACCGCGCTTCCAAAAACATTAAGGTGTCATCGAAACAAGTGTCTAATCTAATCGCCTTTTCCCATGTAGTCTATTTTATTCTGCAAGATTTTACTGTCCACGACTGAATGCTGGCAAGTAAGATATGGCCACGCTGTGCGATGTAAAGGATTTACGTGTGTTGCAGAAAGCGAGGTAAAAAATATGTTGACATGTGCAAGTGCGCGAATCATTTCACCTGCAGCCGTAAACTGGGATATGGAAAGCAGAGGTAAATAATTCCTGCACACTGTACTATTCTGCGTCACTTTATTTCTTACTTATTTACAGTCTCCCTATGCCTTTCTACAATCACGTTGTTTTATTTGCACGAAGCCTTCTCATATACACTTTTCCTATTGCCTCAATATCGTTTTAAAAACTATCTAGTCCTTCCTGCATTTATCCTCGCAATTATTACACTCTCCCAATTTGTATTTTCTAACGTTCCTCTCTACTCTTTCCCCTCAATTATTGCCTTCTCTCTGTCATCTCTAAACTCTCCCTTGTCTTTTAATAAGTTCTTCCTCCTTCATTGCACTTCACTTTGCCTTTACACTCCCCGTGTCCTTTGCTGACATTTCCTTGTCCTGTATTACACCTTCCCTGTCCTTTTTATTGTTCTCTAATCTTTGGCACTAATGTTCCTGTTCTATAACACCCATCCTCTACACTGCTCCGGCCAGTCCCACTCTGTTCTGCACCATCCACTTTAACTGCATTTTCCTCTACACTCCACCTTTCCCTTATCTGGTAGACTTTGAAAGGCTTCATTTTATATCAAATTTAAGCAATCTTAATGTAAAAATTATTATTGTAACGCCTAAAATTAAATATATTTCAAATACATCGTTACTAATGAATCCATTTGGACAGCCAATCAGCTGCCGGCTTTCAAAAGTTTAAGGTTCATCTCTACTCAGGAGAAATCGAATAGGCTTTACTTTCCTAGGTTGGTAAGCTCTTACCCAAACCAATTTCTAGCTTCCTCCTTTAGTTCTCTTTTCAATCAATCAATCAATCATTTCCCGTAGCACCCTCGGGGATGCATAGGGCCTCGATGAACTCACACCACCACAACCTATCTTGTGCTAACTCCTCAAGATCTCACCAACACTCATCTCCAGCTTCCCGTCTCATTGTCCTCACCCACGTCTCTTTTGGCCTTCCTCTACCTCTCCTACCAAGTGCCACCCACCCTGGTGTACCTCGTACTATTCCCTGTCTCCTATACACATGTCCTAGCCACTTCCATCGTGAGAACCTAACATATTCATCGACCGGCTGCACTCCCGTTATTTCTCTAATTCTACTATTTGGTATCCTTTCCCACCACTTAACTCCTAATATTCTTCTAAGTGCTTTGTTTTCAAACACCAAGAATTTATTTTCCATAGTCACTGTGCTGTACTAAGACTCGTGTCCATAAATTAAGATACTCCTAACCATTACCTTATAAAGGTTGATTTTTGTATGCACAGAAAAATTATTATTCCAAATATTTTTAAGCATTCCCATTGCCTGATTAGCCTTCTTTAACCTTTCCTCGAATTCAAAGTTCAAAGAACCATCCTTGGCTAAATAAGTACCTAAATATTTAAACCTATCAACTTGCTTTACAACCATACCTCCAGTTACACATTCCTGCGCATTTTCCATATTCATATTGATTATTTCAGTTTTTCCACAATTAATAACCAAACCCACCTTGCGACCTTCACTCACCAAACAGTCCAACACTCTCTGCATCTCTTCTGGCCCATCACAAATCAAAACTATATCATCTGCATAATCTAAATCCAAAAGTTTCCTGTTCTCTCCCCAAAGTATACCTGCACCGGTTTCTGTTCCAACGCGTTTCATAATGTAATCAATGACCAATATAAATAGTAAAGGCGATAGAACACCACCTTGAATTACTCCGGACTTGACTTCAAACGAATCACTCAGACAACCATCAACCATCACTTTACAAAATGTGTCCTCATGCATGTTCATAATGACCCTCACAAACTCCTCTGGTATTCCATATATAATGTCTCATGATCTTCCCCATAGTCTCTCTCGAAACACTATCAAAAGCCTTTTCAAAATCAACAAAACAGACTTAACGGTACTCTCATTTCATTAACTTGCTGCATCAAATGCCTAACTATAAAGATCTGATCATTGCAACCACGTCCCTTTCTAAAACCAGCCTGTTCATCCCTCAGAATACCCTCAACCAGCGGCTCCAACCTATTTAACAACACTCTACTGAAAACTTTCAAAGCTATCGGTGACAAAGAGATTCCCCTCCAATTACCACATTCACTCAGGTCTCCCTTCTTCGGAACTTTAACAATTACACCATTCTTCCAAACTGATGGTAGTAACCCCGTCACCCATATCTTATTGAATAGCTTGGTCACGATCATTATTAATCTATCCCCCTCCACTTTAAACATTTCCGGAAATAAACCATCCTCCCCTGGTGCCTTATTATTCTTTGACTGTTTTACTGCTTTCTCTTTTCATATAGTTTGTTTTCAGATTGACAGCAAATAGTTTCCTCCATTCTTCATTTCTCGCCGAGAAAGAGGACAATAGTGGGAGGAAATATAAAATAGATCAACTGTTCATACTAACAGCTTTCATTCCCCTCAGTTCCTTAACTTCATGTACACCCCATTCTGGCCTGTTCGTCGTCGTGTTCTTTTTGTTTTACAGCGCTGGAACACCCATGACCTTCAGTATTTACTCCTTGCCCAATACTAGTTTTCTGATTTGCATCCTAAGCAGATGGGGCAAGTAAGGGTTCATCCAAAGAATGGTTGGGATTTACTGGTCGCATGATATCACTCAGGGAGGAGCGAGGGTGGTCACCCTTGCTTTAAATGTTGGGCCTGAGTTGCCTAGACAATAGTCCCAACGATCCTGACTGAGTGAAAAAGGACTGGATGATAAGTACAGTAGATGGATGTACAAATTTTCCCCGTACGACTGCCCGTCATTTATTTATCACTTGTATTTTGTATGGAACGGTATCATTTCATATCGCTTCACTGTACCACTTCAACTCCACTTCATAGTTTTATTAATAATTTCCTTATTTATCACTTCCACTTTATTTTTAGGGTAGTGCATGCGCAATTCAGTCCATGCCAGTTCAAATTATAACTGACCACTTGTCTGGTTGCAGCTGATTACCACAATTCAGCTGATTCCTGGGATGCACAGGATATATGACCAGGGATCCTTCGACGTGGCGTTCCTTCAAAGCTGTATAAAATTGTCCGGTGGTAGAAAGAATAAAGTAAAAAGAAAAAGGACGTCGTGGTGTTTAAGTGATTAACAGGTTGAACAGAAGTGCGCTGCAAGTCAGGCGTCAGGCAGTTAATATAGAAGTGAAGCCAAGAATTTTTAAAGTGTGTTAAAAGGAGGAATTATTGTATGAGCGAGTTGTACAGAGCCGGTGAAAGTGAGGGGAGAGAAAAGAGGGACTAATCGAGGCAGAATGAGACATATCGGAGGGGGCAGGGGGGAGGATATGAAAGAAGGGGAGAAAGAGGGAATGAAGGAATAAACATGTTAATTAGGGAACAAACAGAAAGAGACTGTGAGGGAGCAAAACTGGGGAGATAGACGGGGGGGGGGGGAGAGAAATATGAAGAAATGTGGGGAGGTTGGGTAGGAATGGAAGCCAATAGGGAGATTGGGAAGGTGCACAGTGCAAGCAAAGGGTGAAATACCAGGGAGGGTAAGGATGGGGAATGCAAAGAAATGAGAGGAGTGGGCGAAGGGGAAGACTGGGCATGCGAGTGTGATAAAGGGGAGAATGTGTGGAGAGCAGCTGAGGGAAGCAAAAATGGGAGAGTTGGAGCAGAGGGGGGGGGGGATGGGGAAGGGAGTAAAAAGAAAGGACTATGGTGCGGGAGTGCGAGGTGGGAGGAACAGAGGGGAGGGGACAGAAGCATATGACTGACAAGAGGGGGGAACCAGTGTCAACCTGGAAAAATATTTACTGATAAAACTCTTCCTGTAAAGCCTTTTACAACGTGCCCATTTTTCACGCTATCCCATGTATACTCTCATATTCCAGTATACACAGGTCGTGTGCTCTGTACTGTAAACAGGGATGGAGGTTTGCTTAAAGTCCTTAGTTTGTAAAGGCTACTAATCATATCATTACAACAATGTATTTATGATTCTTCCTCTCTCCAGACGGTTCTACTAACCCCTGTCAAGGAGATAACATCTTCTGTATTTTTCTTGCCACTAGACACTATTATTCAGCTTCAAATACCGAAAAATTCTATACAAGTTGCATTAATCCCTTTAGCCCCAAGATATACTTTTAATCCTGCCGTCCCTTGACAATTTCATTCAGCATACGACTCCCATTTGTAAATGGGGGGGTTTCCTATAACCTTGATAAACCCCTTCGCTACAAGAGGCCTTTCCATACCTGAATGAACTCGTTTAGTGGCAGGAAAATCAATTTGAAAGGTCGTCACACTGATCCAGTGAGTACAGCCGGCATACACGGTGTATGAGTTGTGTGCTATAAACAAGGATGGGGGTTTGGCTAACATTCGCGTTTGTAAACGCTGTTTACCACTTCACTGCGATGACGTATTTGATGCATAGTATCCCGAGAAGTTTCAACAACGGTTCAGCCCGAGGATGTCTTTGACTCTTTCTTCATGCTACTATACTCCTTTTCCTGAAGCTTGGCCTAAATTGTCATACTTTCACTTTGAATGTTGAGTTGCAACAATAGATTACCAATAGAATATGTGGCGAGTCACAAAGAAGTGCCCTGACAAGGATGTAGAGCCATAGCATTGTCGTCTGCCACTGTGGTATGTGAAATATTGTGCAAAAGGACGAAAGTCTGGGTAGAGTTAAAGTAAGAGAACTATTTCAAACAATTTTACTCATCCTGGTAGTCAAGCGATTTCTAAAGGCTGTTATTAACCCTACAGCTTCTACGGCCGATACTAGAGTGAATAAACTCTTTTTAATATTGCAAGAATATAATATGGGATAATTTGATCGGACTAAGGGGTTAAGCCGGCACGCACAGGGTGAGCAGAAGGGATGACTCGCGAGTGTACTATCCATTCCTGAACATCTTCCAAAGACCATCACATTCTCCTTGCCTCCTTTTAGCTTTACAGTTCGTCCTTCGCAGATGTTACGATATCCAGACTGTAATTTCACATCATGATAATGCATCACCCACAAACAGACACGATGTCAGCACCACTCACTTCCTTCTCTCTTCAGCACCACCTGCATCTCAAATTATCTGGTTTTCACCTCCCTCAATACCCCATCTGTATGAGCAGTGAACCATCTCGGAGACACATTATTACCTTATTTCAGTTACATTAGTCACTTTTACACGTTGTAAGGAAAACAAGACAAATGCTGCTTCTTTTTTCAGTAGCTCAGTTCCATAGTAAGTCATTAACCTTTGACTGGCAGGGATTCCGCATCAATGAATATACTTTTCAGATCAGGCAGAATAAAGCATATGCAGAAAACATTTTTAGCTTCAGGCTTATTGAATGACATGACTTACCATTGCTAGAATGCATATCACGTTACTAAGATGGATTTGAAATATTTTTGGACCACGGAACAGCAGTATATGAGAATTCTTTATAATGAATATGCTGTAACGAGAATGAGATAGGTCTCAAAACACTTAAGTGGAGCACAATAATATAAGATATAATAATAATCTATCTATCAATATACATAGGCTGCTTCCCCCAAGGAAATGGAGGTAGCCGAGACAAGACGACACACTCCCAGTTTACTCATCCACTCAAACACATTCATTCGCATCTTAGCCCCAAAGGGGAGAAGTGACAGATCCTCACCGCACCACACCGCACAAAGGTCAACTGCGCAGTGCAATCAATGACATCTGCAGCAGGGCCCGATAGCAGAGCTGGTTTACTCCTGCTATATCGTAATGGACCCATCCCCTTATCCGCACCTGACCTGACCAGCTGATCAGACCCAGTGCGGAAGAATATCCTCTCAGGGCTGTCATCATTTATTCATTCACAATTTCTCTCCATTCATTTCTATCTTGCAAAGCCACTCTTCCTTGCTCAACAGACATCCCTCTCTCATCCAGTGCTCTCTTCACACAGTCCATCCATCTTATTCGTGGTCTTCCTCACACCCTTACACCTCCCACATCAGATCTAGTTATCTTTTTCACCAATCGCTCATTATCCACTCTCTCCATATGCCCAAACCATCGCAACACCCTCTGCTCAACTCGATCAGCCATCTCCCGCACAACTCCAGTTCTCCTTTACACTTCGTCATTTCTCACTCGATCCATACGCGTCACTCCGCACATACTCCTCAGACACCTCATCCCCATTACATTCAAACTTTTCCTCTCTGCTATACCCATATTCCATGTTTCAGCCCCATATAACTCAGCTGGTACCACAACACCCTCATACAGCCTTCTCTTTACATCCATTCTAAGCGAACGACATCTAAACACTTTTTTCATTCCTCCCAGCACCTTTCTTACGTCATTCATTCTAAACTTCACTTCTGCATCTATTCTTCCTTCCACAGCAACATGTGACCCTAAATGCTTAAAACAATCTACCTCCTCAAGCAACTCACCATTCAAAACTATATTCATCTTCCTACCATCTACCAACCTCGTACACTTCATCACGGTACTCTTATTATCATTTACTTTCAATTTCCTCCTTTCACACACCCTTCCAAACTCCTCTACCAACTGTTTCAATCTCTCCTCTGAATCAGCCACCAGTGCTGTATCATCTGCAAACAGCAGCTGCTTCAGACTCCACTCTCCACCATCAACATTCACCAGACTCAGACCTCCACCTAACACTCTTGCATTCACCTCGCTTACAACACCATCCATAAAAATATTAAACAAGCAAGGTAACATCACACATCCCTGCCACAGCCCCACTCTCACGGGAAACCAATCATTCACAGTATTTCCTACTCTAACACACTCTACTATTTACATAAAAACTTTTCACTCCTTTTATCAACCTGCCATCAAGTCCATACAGTCTTAAAACCGTCCACAAAGCCTCCCTTTCAGTTCTATAACACGCGTTCTCTAAATCTATGAACGCCCAAAACACATCCTTACCTTTCGCGAAATGCTTTTCACACACCTGTCCGACAGCAACCATCTCATACACGCATTCCCTCCCTCACCTTAAGTCACACTGCTGATCACCAATCACTCCTTCTGTACCTTCTCTAACTCTCGTAATTAACACTCTACCATACACCTTACCTGCAACACTCTATCTATCTATTGTCAGCCGCCTCAATCTCGTTGGGGGTGGCCACAAACAAATCGCCTCCACCTCGCCCTGTCCCCCGCCATTTCACTACCATGCTCCCAATTCACATCCTCCTCTCTCATATACCTCTCCACCCCATCTCTCCATCTCATCCTCTGCCTCCCCGTCCCTCTTCACCCCTCCACCTCACTCACATACACTCTCCTCATTAGTCTTTCACCCTCCTTCCTCTCCACATGGCCAAACCACCTCAGTGTATTCCCCCTAACGATTCCTATCACATCCACATCCACACCACAACGCTCCTTTATATCCTCATTTGTCAGCCTGTCTCTCCATATGACTCCACAGGCTCCTCTTAAATAACTCATTTCCGCTGCTCTCACTCTTGACTTGTGTCCTTCCAGCAACGTCCAAGCTTCACTTCCATACGATAGAGTTGGTATCACAATACTGTCATGTAGTAACTTTTTCACTTCCATGCTCACTTCCCTGTTTCTTATCACTGCTTTCAAGGAACCAGCAACCTTTCTTCCCTGCTGTACCCTTTCAAGCACTTCACCCTCCAAACCTCCATCCCTACTCATCACACTACCCAAGTACTTAAACGTACTCACATTTCCAATTCCTCACCATCGAACTTCGCTTTACAATCACTGACTTCACCTCTCTCAAAGACCATCACCTTACTCTTCCCTACATTCACCTTTAGATTCCGTTTCTTACACACTCTCCCAAACTCATCCACCAAGCCTTGTAGCTCTCCTTCGTTTTCACTCAACAACACAGTTTCATCTGCAAACAACAGAACAGGGAGTTTCCAAACACTACCCTCTCTCACCAGGCCCACTCCAACATCCACTACCCTACCTTGTACCTCTTTTATTACCTCATCCATGTACAGATTGAACAACCATGGAGACATGACACATCCCTGTTTCAACCCAACCTTCAAAGAGAAAAATTCACTCAGTTCACCATCCACACACACTGCAGCCTTAGCACCATCATACATACTCTTCACAGCATTCAACATCTTCCCATCTACTCCATATATTCTTAATACTTTCCACAATCCTTGTCTATCCACCCTGTCATATGCTTTCTCCAAATCCATGAAAGCCGCATACAACTTCTTTCCCTTCTCTAGAAACTTTTCCACTAAAAATCTAAGAATGAATATCTGATGTACACAAGCTCTTCCCTTCCTAAAGCTTCCCTGTTCTTCTCCAAGTAATTCTTCTGTTCTTTCTCTAACTCTGTCAATAAGTATCCTACCATACACTTTTCCTATTATACTAAGAAGACAAATGCCCCTATGATTACCACACATTTCTTTTTCCCCTTTTCCTTTGTACAAGGGAATAATTATACTGACTTCCAATCCTCCGGGACTCTACCTTCCTCCCAGGCCAATCTGCACAGCTTCCACATCCATTCTACTGCTATCTCTCCCCCATGCTTCAGCATTTCACCACACACTCCATCAATTCCTGGGGCTTTCCCCAATTTAACTTTCTTCATTGCTTCCACAACTTCTATCATACTGATTTCTTCCTGTCTTCTCACCTCCCTCCTGCTCCCAGCCATTCCCCAGCCACTTATACTCGCATTACTTCCATCCTCTATGTTCAACAATTCCTTAAAGTGTTCTCTCCATTTGCTCACTTTTTCTCCCTTCTCCACTAGTAATCTACCATTTTTATCTTTCACTCCACTGCAAACTTCACTTCCACCCTGTCTTACTCTTTTCACCTCTTTCCAGAACATTTTCTTACAGTCCCTCCACTTTACACTGAAGTTCCTTCCAAATTCCTCATCTGCTCTCTTCTTACTCTCTCTTACTAATCTTTTCACCTCTGTCTATCTTTCTACATATAACTCTCTCTTCCGCCTCTCATCTTCTTCCACGCCCCTATTTCTCATCCATTCATTGTATGCTTTCCTCTTTTGTGCCACAGCCTGTCTCACCTCTTCATTCCACCACACTGTTCCTTGCACAACCCTCCGTCTTCTCTTCATCTCACACACCACATCACATGCTGCAGATATTTCTTCTGTGAATATCCTGCACACACCTTCCACGTCCCCCATCTGCTCCAATTCACATTTGCCCAATCGTTCCTCCACTTCCCTCTTATACTCTGCCTTTTTCTCATTCTCTTGTAACCTTTCCACTCTCCTTACAAATACTCCTTCTTTCCATCCTTCCCTTCTTCTATTTCTCCATGTTAATTGGATCTTGACTCTGGCTACCACCAAGTAGTGGTCAGAAAGTCCACTTCCCCAACCTCTATAAGCTCTTGTATCCATTACACGTTTTTGCATCCTTTCATCCACACAATCATAATCAATCATTGCCTTCCTTTCGTGCAGTTCACCACCCACCCTTCTCATCATACGCCATGTATACCTGTGTATCATTTTGTGCCTGAAGAGCGTATTGGCTATCACCAACCCCCCCCCCCAGCACAAATGTCCACTAACGCACTGCCATACTCATCTATCTCAGCAGGCACACCCCACTCACCAACTATTCCATCCACCTTCACATTCCCTACTTTACCATTCATATCACTGATTAAAAATACTCTCTCATTCCTTCCAAACTTTTCCATGCAAACTTCCACATTTGTCCAGAACTCTTCTCTCACTCTGCTTGCACGATCTTGCGTTGGCGCATACACACACACAATCGCCCACATTTTTATTCCAACTTTCAATCTTACCCACACAATCCTTGACCCAATTGATCCATACTCTCTTATGCTCTTCCTCCATCTTTTGCTCACAACTATACATACTCCTTCTTTTGCCCTCTCATTCTCACCTACTCCTGCACATATACCCCATCCATACTCCCATTCTCTCACACTCTCACCTCCCCATTTAGTTTCAGTTATTCCACATACATCAACTTTCCACCCTCAAGCACCTGGACAATCTCTCTCTCTTTCACCTCATCATTCGCTCCCCTTACATTCCATGTTCCAATTACCATGTCCTTTGTCCGGTCCTTGGTCGTCATCTTTTGGTCAGTCCTTGTCCGAGGCTTATTGTTTGTTTTTTTTAGTTAGTTGTTTTCCGGGGTGGGGCACTAACCCTCCGCCAACCCTTTTAGTCACCTTTTACAACAAGCAGGGATACTGGGGGAGTATTCTTGAAAAAAACCCTACCCCCAGGGGGAAAAAAGGAGCAGAGAGAGGGTGGAACTGGAGACATCTTTCTTAGAATCTCAGGCTGCTCCACCTTACATCCCTTGGCTCAATAGACTTATACCCCTAAAGCTAGTACATTGATACTTAACACCCTTACCTTTATACAACCGGGGCACACAAGCACTTGCCCAGTCATCTGGTACCATACCTCTCACAAGACACACATTCAACAGTGTTACTAACCAGTAAACAATAGTCACTCCACCACCTTTCAAGTAATCCACAGCTTACCCATCCATACCTGCAGCTTTCCCTGTTTTCATCTCCTTTATTGCCTCCTGCACTTCCTCCATCGTGATCAAAGAATCATTCAACTCTCCCAACACATATATTCCTTGCACCCTTCCATATGCCATAATCTCAGCCTCCCTTTCTTCCTCTACATTTAACAATCTTTCAAAATAGTCCGCCCATCTCTTCCTTACTGCATCCATCTCAGGTAACATCCTTCCATCATCTGCTTTTACTCACTATTCCTTCCTAGACACCCTTTAGCACCTTTTTCACTTCCTTCCAAAACATTTTCTTATTCTGTTCAAAATTCTCAGTCAACCCCCTACCCCACCTCTTATCTGCTGCCACTGTAGCATCACGCACAACCCTTCTCGCCCTGCTCCTCTTTTCCTCATACCTCTCAAATGACACCTTATCCTGCCACTGCAGCCACACTTCATATGCACCTCTCATCTCAGCCACAGCCATACTTACTTCCTCGCACCACCACTCACTTTCCTTTCTTACACCACCACCCACTCGTCTCACACCACACACCTCTTCCGCTGCCCCACCACAGCACAGACAGGATGGACACACAACACAGAAAATAGAAAGCGGGTTCCGAGTAGAGAAAGGAACAAGAAGGTAAAGAAACAAGATAAAGTTAATTATAAAAGAAGCAAGCAAAGGAAGAAAACGTAAAGAAAGAGGAAAGTCGAGAAGAAGAATTGAGGGTAACATCAATCAATCAATCATTTCCTGTGGCACCCTCGGGGATGCATAGGGCCTCGATGAACTCACACCACCACATCCTATCTTGTGCTAACTCCTCAAGATCTCCCCAATACTCATCTCCAGCTTCCCGTCTCATTGTTCTCACCCACGTCTCTTTTGGCCTTCCTCTACCTCTCCTACCAAGTGCCACCCACCCTGGTGTACCTCGTACTATTCCCTGTCTCCTATACACATGTCCTAGCCACTTCCATCGTGAGAATCTAACATATTCATCGATTGGCTGCACTCCCGTTATTTCTCTAATTCTACTATTTGGTATCCTTTCCCACCACTTAACTCCTAATATTCTTCTAAGTGCTTTATTTTCAAACACCAAGAATTTATTTTCCATAGTCACTGTGCTGTACCAAGACTCGTGTCCATAAATTAAGATACTCCTAACCATTACCTTATAAAGTTTGATTTTTGTATGCACAGAAAAATTGTTATTATTCCAAATATTTTTAAGCATTCCCATTGCCTGATTAGCATTTTTTAACCTTTCCTCGAATTCAAAGTTCAAAGAACCATCCTTGGCTAAATAAGTACCTAAATATTTAAACCTATCAACTTGCTTTACAACCATACCTCCAATTACACATTCCTGCGCATTTTCCATATTCATATTGATTATTTCAGTTTTTCCACAATTAATAACCAAACCCACCTTGCGACCTTCACTCACCAAACAGTCCAACACTCTCTGCATCTCTTCTGGCCCATCACAAATCAAAACTATATCATCTGCATAATCTAAATCCAAAAGTTTCCTGTTCTCTCCCCAAAGTATACCTGCACCGGTTTCTGTTCCAACGCGTTTCATAATGTAATCAATGACCAATATAAATAGTAAAGGCGATAGAACACCTCAAAAGAAAATGTTAAGATGAGTGTGAGCACAAAGGTAAGAAAAAAAAAAACACTGGTAGAGAATACGCAGGTAAAATTGAAGGGGAAAAGTAATTTGGAGATGTGAAAGGGAAGAGAACACGTTAGAAAAGCTGAAGGAAGAAGGAACACTGGAGTAGAGGAAAAAACAACAACAACAACAAAATAGTAGGAAAGCAAAAGAAGAATAGTCTAAATATGAAAAGAGCGATGAGGAAGGAAGAAAATATAAAGATGGTTAGAAGGAAAAGGGATTTGCTTGAGAGAAATAAGACGAGAAAAAGGTAAACGAAACATAAAACTAAAATTTATGTTATAATGACTGGAACAGGAGGGTCAGCAATAAGAAAAGGGAGATTTTGCTAAAGAAAAAGATGAATGGAGAGTGGGCAATCGGAGGAAAGGGAGGAAAAAAAATATGTTAAAAAAAAAAAGAAGACAAAAGAAAGGTAAGAACATTTAGAGATAAAAAACAAGAGGGGAGTATCCCCTCCACTCTCTCCACTTCTAACCCTTCACCTCCCGCCACCTCATCTTCATCTTGTCTACCCAGCATCCTCTATTGCCACACCATCTTGTACATCCTTTTTCTCCAAGTCTTCATTCACTTGTCTTTTTCCCCATCCCAGTCCATCACTGTTCCACCCTTCTGTGTCTCTCCTCCCCACTCCTTCACGTCACCATTTGCACCCTCTCTCTTTCTGCCAACTCCTCTCCTCTCCACGGCTGTCCCTCTTACCCAGCCACAAATACTTTACCACCGCCACCACTCTTCGCTCCTTGAATCTCTCTCAAGCCTCTCTACACTCACATCCTTCCCTTCGTCCTCTTTTCCATTCTTCTTGTTTTTCCCCCTTCTCCCTTGTTTTTACATCCCACCCTTACCGTTCTCTTATTCTCATTCCACTCTCCTTTTCTCCCTTACTTCCCCTTAACAGCTTCTCCATCCATCCTTCTTTCGCCTTCCAGTACTCTTCTGTGTCTCTACCATTCCTTCAGTCACTTAAAAAATATTTATATATCCTCACCACCTCTTTCAATTGCTTCTCCACTCTCTCCACCACCCTTACCACTTCCTACATGCCACAGCTTACCACCTTAAATTCTCTCTTTTTCCTCTACCTTGTACCGTACATTTTCTTCCCGCTTCTCTCCTCCTCATATTCCTTGGGGTCTTTCCTCTTCCCCGCTATTTTTCCTGCTCTTCCTCTTCCCCCCCCCCTCATTCTATTTCCCACCCTTTCTCATCCTCTCCTCCGCATCTTCCTCCATCCCTTCCTCTCCCATTCACTCCCTTCTCTGCTCCTCCGCTTCTCGTCCGGCCACAAAAAATCAACCAGCCTTAATGTAAAGCCACTTTTGGCCCGAGAAGGCTGCGTTTACTTATACCTGCCGTCGACTCTGCAATTAGCCTAATGGGGTGTCCCTAGGATGACCCTAACTGGAGGAGGGGGAGAGCATGAGGGAAGAGGAAAGAAAGAGATGAAAAGGTATGGAAGGAAGGAAGAAAAGGAGGATAGATAGAAAAATGTTGTAACCTAACTGAAGGGAAGAAAAAAAAAAAAAGAAAATTTAAAGAAGAAACGGAAGGCGGAGAAATGATCATAGAAGTGTGGTGGTGGCTGAACTTAGGGAGGGGAAAATAAAAAGGAAGAAAAACACAGACATGAAGGGGCACGAGAGGGAAAAAATACACTGCAAAGACAAGCGAGAAGGGAGACTTGAGGACAGTTAAGAAAATATATAGAAAGTAAAGAAGTAGGAGACCGAAACAGGAGAATGTAATTAAAAATGATTCAAGAAATAAGCGGAAGAGTAAGACCAGAATACTGATAAGGAAGCAGAGGAAAAAACCACACATAAACGGGAGGATCGACGACTGGACGAACACAGAGAAGTTAGAAGGGAATTGAGACAGTTAGAACGAAGGGAAAATGTTAAGAAAAATGGGAAGCGAGAAAAAAGAAGAGAAAAGATAACTAGCAAGATGAAAAGGAAAAGGTTTGAGAGGAGCGGGGAATATTAAACGACACTAGAAAAAAAGAGGTATGTAACGAGAGAGAGAGAGAGAGAGAGAGAGAGAGAGAGGACTGGTTGTTGGGGGGTACAAAAAAAGTGAGTGGAGATGGACAGAGGAGGGAGAGGGATACATACTGTACATAATGGACACGGGAACTGGTAGACAAAGCAAAGACCTTGATAAAATGGCAGTGGATAATATGGGAACGAAAAGGAAGATTTTAGATACGGAATGGGATACTGGACATGGGAGAGTGGCAAACTTCTGGGACTGAGTAAAGGAATGGAAGAAAATGTAAATAAAAGAGATTGAGACACAATGATGATTGTAGAAAAATGTGGTGATTAATAGGTAAGGAAGAGGGAAAGAAAATGCAGAAAAACAATCAAGGGAGAATGGTATAGAGAGGGAAAGAAGTAAGGAAGAACGTAACAAGGGAAAGAAAAGTATTGGGAAGATGAAAGTCGAGAAAGGTGGAGGGAAATTGAAGTGTTGAGAAATTAAGAAAAGTATGAATGAAAAACTGAGTGTATGAAATATATGAGAGAGACTACGATCGGGAAAGATGGAAGGGGGCGGGGAGTGATGTGGAAATCAAATTTGGGCTAGAGCGAAAGAACAACGGAGGGAAAATGTAAAGAAGGTAAGATCAGTAGTGGGAAAAGACTTTTTTGAAGATTAAAAAGAACAGAAAGATAAACTGAAAGTGATAATATGAAGGTTAGGTTTTGGGAAGGAGAAAAGCAAGGGAAGAAATTTTGAAGAATATATGAAGCAAAAAATTAGGTAGAGGGGAGAAATTATAAAGAGGGATCAGCAGGACAAGAGGCAAGAAACAAAAATATCGAGAAGGAACGAAGACAAGAACAAAGGAAAGGAATGTAGACAGAGGAAAGGAGAAAGGAAGAATATAAGGAAATGTATAGAAAAACTTAAGAAGAAAGAGAGTTTACAGAAAGACTGAGACGAGTGAAAAGGAAAATTTTCATGCAAGAAAATGAAGCTTAATTGGTGGAAATTGAGTAAACTGGGTCAGATAAAAATGGGCAGGAAATTGCTTGGGTAATGGATAAGGATCAATAGACAAATAAGACAGATGAAAAGATAAAATATGTAAACAGGAATAAGAGAATGGTCTAAGAAAAATTTAATTGTGAGGAAGAAAAAATGGAATAGAAATTTACAGAATATGGGAGGAATGGTAGAGGGAAAAGAGATTTGGAAATATAGGCATAGAAAGCAAACTGAACGACTGATGTTTAGGAAGGAAACTCAGTGTCCCCCCTTCAACCCCACAAAAAATGGTATGAAGGTTCCAAGTAATGAAAGGAACACGAACAAGCTAATAATATTTCTAAAAGGAGGAAGCAAAAGAAGGGTAAAGAAAGGGGAAACAGAGAAGAAAAGTTGGAAGATAAAATATAAAAAGAAATATGTTAAGATGAAAGTGAACTTGGAAATAAGAAAGAAGGAGCAGCGGAACAGAACCAGGGAAGAATATAGAGATCAAATTGAAGGGAGAGATGTGGATTGGAGATAAGAGTGGGGAAGACAACGTTTAAGAAAAATGGAATGAGGAAAGACAACTGGAGTACACAAAATACAACTAAAGAAAATAGTAGATATGTAAGAAAAGAATAATATAGATGAAAAAATGATGTAAAGATGGTTAGGAAGAAAGGAGGTTTGAAAATGCAAAAAAATACGAGAAAAAAAGAGGAAACAAAAGTCAAAATAAGGGTTAATGACTGAAATATGAAGATTAACAATAAAATATGAAGATTAGCAATAAGAGAGGGGAGATGTTAAAGGAAAAGATGATGGGGTAGTGGACTATTGGAGGAAAGTGAGAAAAGAAAAATAGTTATAAGGACTGGTACAAGAAAAAAAAAGAAAGAAAAGAAAAGGCTAAATATTTATGACTAAAACAAGAAGGAAAATACTAAGAATTAATATTGGAAAAGAAAATAGGAAGAAATGTATATTTGAGGAAAGAGAGCAAAGCAAGACGGAAGACAGGAGGCAAGGCGAGGTACATCGTAGTGGGGGAATATGACGGAAGAATAAGGCATGAAGGAAAGCAGAAGAAAAAAATAATAACTGTCTGAAAATATACTTCAGAAAGGCAGAAAGAGTTTTTTGGGGAAGGAATGGGAGAGAAAAAGGATAAAGAAGAAGAAAGTCGGAAAATGAAAGATTAAAAAAAAAAGAACATGTTGATGAAAATGAAAAATAACAGTGATCGAAGAAAAGGAAGTAGTGAAACGAACTTAACGCACTCATGTTCCTGCGACTCATTTTTAGCTGGGATAAAACTTTTGGTGAAAGCTGGAATAACAGAACACTAGAGTTGTCCCGATCCTGAGGAAGTTAAGAGAGTAGATAGAAAGAGAGAAAAAACAGCACGTGGAAAAAACGTAAAACGAAATAAACTGAGAGGCTGAATAAAGGTGGAAGGAATGTAGAGAAGGTTGAGCCTTGGGAAGAAGGGAAGAAACAGGAATGGCGGGAAATTGTGACGGAAATCGGAAAGGAGGTAGGAAAACCGGGCTAAACGTTATAAAATAATAAGGCAGTATGTCGGAGACATTAGAAAAAAAAGGAAGGAAAAGTAAAGAATCGAAGAAAATAAACAGGAATATACAGTAATTATGATAAAAAATTATAAATCTGAGATAAAAAAGTAAATTTTTTAAAAAGAAAAATTTAAGAAAGGGCCAGGAAAAAGTCAGAAAGGAGAGGAATGAGAAGCTGGAGAGTTAGACAGGAATAAAAAGAAAATAATTAAGAGAAAAAGTGGTTTGAGAGAGAGAGAGAGAGAGAGAGAGAGAGAGAGAGAGACAGAGAGAGAATGAAGACTGAAGACACACCTCTGACAAGGAGGGGGATATGAAAAAAAAAAAAAAAAAAGATAATGAAGAAGGGTTTTCAGTAAGGTGTGGAATCACGGCGAGACAAGACAGACTAAAGGAGGCTCCAGAAACAAAAACAGCGAAGACAAAACCTTAAGGAAGAAAGAAATGTGAGAAGGAATGAATGACGCCAGAAACTGGATCTGATACTTGGAATGAATCACTTTAGTTCGATGATATATTGTTCTCATCTTTCATTTTGCCACTACTGGACGATTTTGCTTTACACAGGAGTGACTTCCGAGCTGAAGGCATCACACATAAATAACCTTAATGAACTCATGCCACTACAAGGAGTCATCGCTGGGCTTGATATCAGCGTCCGATAGCAGAAAAAAATCTGGCTGAAGGGAATAAAGGGGTGTGTGAAGGACAATATTAATGGAGGACAATTTTATTTATACTGAAGAATAAACAGTGAACTATGAGAAAGAATAACTGGTGATAAAAACTAGTTGTGACAGGTGAAGTTAAGCAGATACATTTTCTTTGCTGAGGAAGCTTCGTAACACCTCTTCCTGCCTTATTTTCCGCATTAATATGCCTACATATTGTTTTGCAGCGCAATTGTGTATCTGGATGTAAGTTCGATGAGGTACGGTATTTTGGTGACGATACAGCCTTGACAGAAAATTAGTGTCTGTCTAAATGATTCTTGGGAGGTACTTCAAACTTTTCTCATGGATGTTCCTTGGACCTCCTTTTTCTCCTAAGATGCAAATTCCACACTGGACCACATACAGGATTTTATTAAAGTCTTCATGGAAACATTTATTCCCCATCATACTTACAGAAAAAGATGTAATTCTCCTAAATGGTTTGACCACAATTGTGCTAAAGTAACAGAACATAAAACAATAGCCTATAACACTTATAGATGGACCAAAACCAAAGAAGCCTATATCTTATCAAAATATCAGAAACCATGCCAAAACTATTATCAATCTTTCTAAATCAAACTTTCTACATAGGCAAGCTAACAAACTACTAAACAATCCAAATGGTAACAAAATATTCTGATCAACCCTTAATTCACTCAAAACTAACTTCATTACCACCTCTTCCATTCCACCGTTACAGTCCCCCAGTGGAAATCTAGTAAGTGACCCACGTGGACTAGCCAACCTTCTTGTTGACATTTTTTCAACAAACTCAACCCTAAATACAGAGTATCACAATATTCCTGTACTTGATTTTGATTCCCCTCAAATACCACCTTTCATGATTCACACCAGATACGTACAAGGTGTATTACAGAATCGCTCAACAGACAAAGCTACTGTTCCAGATGAAACTCCTTCAATAGTACTTTAAAACTGTTCCTCAGTGTTGGCTCCTGTATTAGGAAAAATTTTCCTCTGATGCATCCCTGCCTCAGTTTTTCCAGCCTCTTGGAAAGAAGCAAATATCCATCCTGTTCCTAAAATTGGGGCAACTTCTGGTCCATCAAACTATAGACCAATTGCAAGAACTTCCGTTCTCGGTAAAGTTTTTGAGACAGTGATTAACAAACACATATTGAAGCATCTAGAAAATAAATTAATCAATGATCGTCAGTATGGATTTAGACAAGAACGTTCACCTGTAGACATTCTTTGCCTTCTTACCCATCAGATTAACAAAACAATAGACCAACATGGTGAAACACACACAGTAGCACTTGATATTTCAAAAGCATATGACAGAGTATGGCACCAGGCCTTATTATCTAAGATGTCACACTATGGCCTTGCATCACTGGTTCCTCAAATTTCTTCTTACTTTCATAATAGAAAAATACGGGTCATGGTAGGTGGAATTTATTCTCAGTTTTATTCCATAAATGCTGGCGTACCTCAGGGATCAGTTTTGGCGCCAACCCTCTTTCTCATTCATATTAATGACCTCTTATCTGTCACGCACAACCCAATACACTCTTATGCTGATGACTCGACCCTTCATAGTTCTTTCACATTTAGTACCTCCTTTACACAATTTGATATTAAAAATTCCCAAATAAACACAGCAATTTCACTGAACTAGCACCTTTCTAAAAATTAATCAATGGGGACAAAAAACTCTGGTCTCATTTAATGCTCAGAAAACTAAGTACATTAATTTTTCCAACAGAAAGAATCCCTCAGACTCGCACATAATTTTAAATGATGTCAGTATTCCCATATCTACTACAATTGATATCCTAGGTGTTACTCTAAACCCCAACCGAAGCTGGAGAGCTTATGTTAAATCCCTTGTTAAAAATGCTTCAAAAAAACTAGGACTTAAGAACAGAGTTCGTGAGTTCTTCACTGACGAGCAGATGGCCACAATATACAAAAGTCATGTGCGTTCTCAGATCGAATGCTGTTCACCACTGTGGAGTGGATGTGGAGCGGTTGCATTGAGGCAGTTGGACAAAATTCATAATAAAGCCATTAGATTAATCAATAATCCTACCATAACGCAGGACTTTCCTTCATTATCAGTACGTAGAGATGTTGCTTCTTTAGCATTATTTTATCGATATTTTTACCGTCAGTGCTCTGACGAACTGGCTTCAATTGTGCCTCCCATTCACATTTTCTTCCGAAATACTCGGGCAGCTGGGAGCGCCCATGAACTCACACTCTCTCCCCCGCAATGCAGAGCCTATTCTTATCAAAATTCATTTATCCCCAAAACTACTATTCTCTGGAATTCACTTCCTGGGAGTTGCTTCACACATACATTGAATCTACTCAAATTAAATCCAATTGTTATAAGTATTTAATGAATAGAGGATGCCTTTAGGCACATGGACTTATTTTTTTTCCCTTTGTTTATCCTCCCTCCATTCATTATCAAAAAAAAAAAAAAAGACTGACATTAATATTAGTTCTCTCTCTTCTGATGATGCTCGTAAGTTTAAATGAGTATAAAAGAAAAACACACAGTTTAGGGATTGGTTAAATGAAAAATGACGACACACATGCGCAAAAATATATGTACGAATAATATCACCACTGATGTAGAATGACAGAATCTACTGGCAGTCTCGTTGGTCATTTTATACTCCAACGAGTGAGGAGGAGAGACAGTTGAATAGGGGAAAGGTGTAGATGCTAATGAATCGGCAAAAGGACAGGGATTAGAAGAACCTAAATGTGGAGATGAGGGTCAGGACAACTAAAGGAAAGGTGACAGTTATGGGGATCCGAAAATAAAGCTGTTGGCGCGACTGGTGATAAGTGTTGCCTGCCTCCGTTGCCTTTGATGACGCTGATGGAAAACACAGCGCAATAACGCCCCAGCCCCGCACCACATTTGCCAACGGGACAGGGACGCTTGAGGAAATACTCACAGCCAGAGTTTTGCCTAACCTACCTGCTATATTTCACTGCTTACTAATTCAGTTTTTGGTACTGAGGATAAATTGCTACCCTGTGCACGTATTTTAATTCCTTCACTGCGGTACGAATGTTTACATTATATTCTAGCCACCTACTGACGCTTTTATTATGCTTACCTGACAACCCTGGTTGTTGTTGTTATTCTCGAATAACCCTTGTCTGTTCTGCCGGCTGCCGAACAGACCTGTCGAGCACAGGTTAACAGCTACTTCTGCTGAGTCGACCTACAGGTACAGTTCACAACGCACACTGTAGGGAACCGTCTGCCTCTTCCGACAGTGGTTTGTCGGGATGGGAGCAGAGTCCTTCCCCCGGCGAGGTGCGGGGATATACTCGTATTAGGATGATTGGCTCCCTGGGTGTAGCTGCTTCCTTTCACCCAGGTTGCACAGCGCCAGCACGTGTAGGTTCCTCGTTACAACACGAACATCTTAGTGACGGAAAGAAAATCACGATAAAGCTTTCTTTCCCTCAGTCTGTATTGTTGTTACTTGACCAATAAATACTTGTATCTTTGGCATTCATGATACATAGATATTCTAAACACCTCGTTTAAACTGTTCACTGCTGTGATATACCTTTACGTATCACTAATGCCACCTCCAAACTATGCTACATAGATTACTAAAGCAATGGTGTTTATAGGAAGATCTCCACAAAGCTTACTTCCCCCAATTCTGGCTGTTGTATTTCACCAGATAACATCTATATCTTTGTCATTTACCGTGCATACTACTGTCTGCGCATCTATCAAAAGTACGTAATATTACTTCATAATGTTTATGTTCATGCTACCTCCAAACGATTTTACTAACCTTTCAAGGTTGTTCTGGTAGCAAAAGTTGTGGAAAGTAATTCGCAAAAATAGTTATTTTTCATAAAGCTGTATTTCAAGGTTAAATATTTACATCTCTGGCATTCAGGACACACAGCTACATGGTTAATGTTCCACAATTTTTGCCGTCATCTTTCTCCAAAATTTTGCTTATTTGTCGTGAATGGCATGCTATAGTAAAATCAAAAGGAAAGCTTTATAACTTTCTCTACGAGGAATAGGCTATCTCCGAAGCGAAATTTAATAGTCCTGCGATAGCCATAATACAGCAATACTGATGTCCCCTGACTGAATGATGTGTAGATTGTGTTCGCATCCTACAGCACAAGGGGTCTCTCCTAAACTGAATAACATCATCTTGCTGCAGCGAGGAATTAATGAAATTGAAGTCACTTCTGTCGAAGTGTTATCTGTCGACACCACTCTTCATCGTATGCCACGTAAGACCATAGACTGACTGACAGACAATTGTCATGGTACTGCATGAAGTTAGCGTACCTCTTGAAGGCTATCCAGTATTATTTGTATTTCTCCGACAAACTATGCTATATTTCTTAGGAGTGACTCTGAATGTAAGGGTTAGATGTGGCCCTCATTAACCCCTTCATTAATAAAGGCCCCTCGTAATATCAGTACAGTCATCTAGTACTTTACAAACACAGTTAAAATTAAAAATACGTCCTCTAATCAAATGAATTAAATATCATAACACAAGTAAGCTGATTCACTCGAATACCCGGACGTTGATGGAGACCCGCTTGTATCAGTATTCTGATTATTTTAACTAGAAATGGAACTATAATGTTCAGGTCAAGACTGTCAAGCTTTAACAAGATATTATCACTGAAATGCGGTGGTAGTTACGGAAAAGTGCTGTGAAAATGACGTACAGTCGTAGCATTGTATTACTGTGTCCATAACCTGCGTGAAATAAATGGAAAAGTACGAAAGTGTGTTCCACGCTAAGGTAGGGAACCTATAGAACGATGATGGAAGTAATCGCGTGCAAAGCGAGCGTGTACGAGTTTTGTACTGCACGCTGTTATCTGTAGCTGCCAGACTCTCATTCATATCAACTTATTACTCTCACTGTTACAGGCGATTTCAAATCGCCAGTGATTTACTCTAGATCAAAGAACGAGCTGGGATTTATCTATCTATCTATTGCCGGACGCCATAATCCCGTACGGGTAGGCCATTTGACTCTGAGTTATTTGTTTTACAGGGAGGGGCACTAACCCTCCATCAACCCACTTGACACGTAGGGAGCACGTATGGTTCGGTTCTATGGTTACCACCCAGCGTTGTAAATGGTTTCTTGGCTGACACGAAACCATTTGGCTTGTCACTCAATGTAAAGCCACCTGTAACGGAAAGAAAAGCAATAAGTAGTGACAGGAAAGATGGGAGAAATAGGAAGAGAGGAGGGCAGGCACAGAAAAAGAATGATAAAGGCTAAGGAAGAAGTAAGCATGATTATGATAATAATATGCCATTCCATATCGTGAAGAAAAATAGTGTAAGGATGATAAATTATGAGAATATCTTGTATTATACAATCACTTGTGTTTGAAGAGGATGGCTTTGTGTAATATTAATGTGTACAAGAAAAAAGTACCTGGCATCAGGATGCAGGTGTGTAATATTTATGTAGGCGTGCTGGAAAATGGTTATGTGGCTATGCATGCTGTTGTCACATGGACTGTGTAAGGTTTTGAACATGAAATCACATTTATCATGCCAACCCTCAACTTACTGTCAAACAGCAATTCAGTGTGGTGTTGCCACGTCATTAAAATTCGGTATCATAATATGTTTTACCCTCTATATATTATGAGGCAAATATTTGTTATGGATATGATCTCGTCCGTCGTGAACTGCCATGTTAAACGGGGTGCCGAAGGGGCCCTGGTTCACACTGGACAATCACCGTGAGGGTGCAGCGTGACGTCTGTGATAACGTTATGCTGTCTGAGACGGACGACAAAACTAACTGGCGAGATCCGAACATAACTTTGTAACCCACTGAATGTGAGTGACGTCCTAGTGATTTTTTTTTTTGTAGTTAAGGGATTCATTAAGGTATATCTAACCCCTCTAGTTCGAAAAAGTTATATCTTAAATTGAATAAAACCTTAAGGAGAATAAAATGAATAAAATGTCCCGAGCTCAGATGGTGAAAACATAAAAAGGCGTTAGTCCACTGAAATAAGTCATCGTAATGAGATATATAATACACACACACACACACACACACACACACACACACACACACACACACACACACACACACACACACACACACACACAATATAACAGAAGTAGAGAGGAGGATGACTGGCACAGTGGTGAAGGGAGAAATACGTAGGACACTGGGTAAACATCCGCCACATATTCCATCTTTCTGGGCGGCTGGAACATAAATTCAGAGCCCCCCAGCAGCATGCTTCCTCGCTGGCGATTAACAATGCGTGTAGTCTATTTGATCTATGTGCCGCTTCCTCCTGCCAGACGTTTGCCATGTAATCACGAGATGAAAGTAATGTGTGCAGACGGAATAGGACGATGTGAAATGGGGGCAGTTACGAGTTTTTCTTAATGCATTTTTCTTTACTGTTATCTTCAGATTTGTTCATTGCCGTTGTTATCTCTCATAGAGCTTAGAAATATGCAGAAAAGTAACATGACGTTGAAGAGCAATATATTGTGAAAGGATTAACAAGTGG